>NC_090886.1:52252962-52272962 GCF_036669925.1 Montipora capricornis
CAGTATGGCGTGACTTCATTGATTGGCACTCTTAGCTCAGTTTTTAAGATTGGAGATTTGAGTAATGGCAGTCCATAATTTTGAACTAAAAAAACGAAGTGGCAGTCTTTATTCAATCAGAATGTGGACCCAGGACTTGAGGGTCTTAACATTTGTGAAGAGACATTAAGTTTTTTTTTTATTCATCTATGCTCACTTTTTTTTTCTTTTAGGATTATACATTATTTGATTCTGATTGTTTGTCAGATAAATCTCACTCTAGTCTTGATTCTAGTCGTCATTCTTTGTTCTCCGCAATTTGTGTTGGTACAAAAAAAATCACTTTTTCTTCATGGTTCGTGGCTGGTTGGCCAGCTGAAATATAGCTCAAAATAATTTAAAACTACTCTCCGTTCATGCTACAGAAATCGGAGATAAGCGCAGGCCTGATGGGCCTTTCTAGGCTCGTAACAGAGACTTTACCTTACTCTCCGTTGTATTGACTCCTGGTTTTACATTCATTGTTGTTTACGCCTATGAGGTCATCATTTTCAGCCTACTTTGGAGACGGCGGCAGATTTATAATTCTTTTGTGTGTATGTTTTGATACGAACTCTACTTTAGCAGTAACTAATGGCAAGCCTGAAAAAATGAAGCTTGAACGGGATTCTAGCCAATGACCTTTGCGATACCGCCGGGTGCAGTGCTCTACCAATTGAGCCATCAGGCCAACGTACGTACTCGGAACTGGAAATTTTTTTGCGACGTACTCGCAAAAAATGACCAGCTCCCAGCTGGCTTAAGTGATAGCTCAATTGTAGACCTGGCGTGCGTTTCTCAAAAGACCCGAAAACTTTTCGGGCCCGTAAAGTTTTCGGGGAGTTTTTCGGGCGTGTTTTTCGGGTTGCGAAAAGTGTTTCTCAAAACACCCGAACGTAGCCCGATATTTTCGGGTAGGTTTTTTCGGGAATAACCTTCTGCGTCTGCGTGGACAGGTGGTTCGAGAATCAAGATCGATTTGTTGGAGGGACAAGTGGAACAGTGGCATTGATGCCCTCTTTCCATTGTTTTTTATTGTTCACCTGTTAAATAACTCTAGTTTGTGGTTAGTTTATACAATACTGGAAATTCCATAATACAAGCTTGTCTTGAGTGTGACGGCAATCTTGAAATCGAAGTATCTTGCAACGTTGACCCGCCGTTGATACATGGTTTGAGCACATTTTTCTTGTCTTTCGAGAATTTATCTATATCACTTGCATTTGCTATTCAAACCTGATAATGTACGTCAAAATGCACCAAGTCGTACGTTTGCGATGAGGTTTCTTTAACCTTATAACATATATAAATGTTTAGTTTTTTTCAACGAAAGGTTGCAGTGAGTGCGGGCAGGTAAGGTATCGAAGCGGACAGGTAGGCTAGTTTGATCTTGTTTTGTCACTCTTGTGGTCATGTTTCTTCTTTCTTCTTGTAAAACATTACTGCTAAGTCATTGTTGACTTTAACATGGAGTGCTAATCAAGAAAAATGAAAGTGGATTAACTTAAGCTTAAGCTTACAGTGAATGAAATAGAGGCCTTTGCAGTCGCCCAACATGGATTGATTTTAACTGCGGAGTAGGCTGCTGTGCTACAAGTAAGTTCTCTGTCTATATTTTTTTATTTAAATAAAGATGTTTACCTTGCTATTAAATTGTTGATGAGAGAGTTTATTAACGCAATGAAAATCATTTTCTTTCTTTATTGGTTTGCCTTTCTTGTTCAATTGGTTTGGTGGCTCTGAATTTGGCGGGAATTTATGCGGAGGCCGCGTCACCGTTTGTTCCGGCTGAATTGTTACGTTGGTATGCTGTATTTTGGTACAAGTAAATTAAATTTAAATCAACCTTATTTCCTGTGATAATTATCTTGAGGTATGCTGGAGTGCATTATGTTATATTTTGAAACGTTTGTTAGTGCAATTCATGAAAAGTACTTTGGAGCATTAGTATAATAGCACGTTAGTAAACAATGATTTAATTAAGATAAGCATCAAAGATTACGTTATAGCATTTGTTGGCCTTTGAGAAGTAGTAAGAATGGAGAAGATTATCATGCCAGTAATAGTTATCCTTCTTCCGGACTTGAAATCAGTGCTAGCAAAGTGTCTCTCAAATTCAGCTCTTGAGCAGCTAAGGCATTCATCACATTAGAAATGCTATCCTACTGTGTCTCTCCTTAATTCTGCTCCATAGTAGTAAAGGATGTCTGAGACCAAGAAAAAAAGTGCCAGATTTACGGAAGACATGAACAGAGCCCTCATTGATGGCTATACGAGAAGACAAGTCAGTGGATAAATTTATCTCTTTACATTATACTAAAAAAACTATGTTTTACTTGTTTTTTTTTCTTTAACAAAAGGTTGCAGTGAGTACATTTACAGTGAGGTTTCAATTATTAATAATGTTGTATTGAATTACAAATTTGCTTGTTTTCAATGTACTTTATTTTAAGGTTGTTCTCAAGTCAAAATTTTCAAACATGGTGACTATTAATTGCAAAAAAAATGCTTGGGAGGAGATCACTATGGCAGTGAATGCTGTAAACTCAGGGGAGAGGAAAACTGTTGACCAGGTGAAATGATCATACCATGCTATGCATAGATTATTATGAATTTGGAACTTATGCTTTTTTGACTGAGAGAGATGGCTGGACAAAAAAAACAAAATTTTCCCATCTGGTTTTCCTAAACAGTCCATTAGTGCACAGTCATTAATTTCTTTTAGTATTCTTCCATCAACGTTAATCCTACTTTGCAGGTGAAGAAACGATGGGAGGATCTGACTGCGTCAGTAAAACGAAAAGAACGTCAGGCACACCAAGGAGAAGTTAGAAGATTAAAAGTCACTGGGAATGGGAATTTACCAGATGACTCAGTAAGACAGACCTTAGTTGTGCCATTGTGATTTGTCTGTAGTAAATTGGATGAAGAACATGAAGTAAATTAATTTTTGCAGGAATTTAGTGAGGATTTGCATTGTCCAGTGGCTCCAGCTGTGAGCAGAATGTCCTCCACTGAGAGAGAAGTGGCGAATGTACTTGGTCCTCAAGCGTTTATTGGGATAAATGGAGGAACAGATACTCTGGGTAAATTGTGTATATAGTTTAATTTAAATCACACCAGTGACAATCAGTCTAGCTTCTCCTTGTAAAAAGTAGCAAGAATAAATGGATTAGGGGATAAGAGGTACATAAAAATGGTTGGTGTGTAACCACCTCCTACCCACATAATGAAGATAATGATGATCATGATTATATGTTACCTGGGGTTCTTATAGAAGTTGCCATAGTAATAATTAATATGGATGTACAGTATGCACATATTAAACTGATAGTGTTCTCCCTTGTTTGCAGCATAACAGGTCAAAGTGGTTTTTTAAACTGGTAGATCAATCAAAGATACCTGTTTAATTTTCTCAAAAATACCAAACAAAGTCTATTTCTAGGGAGTTAAAAAAACGTTTGCAGGCAGTAAAATTTTCCAGTTACCACACGTTTGAAAAGGAGAACACTGATTAATAATTGATAATGCTTGTGTCAGGTTGTGCAACAAAAGCATTTATATAATAACCAAAATCATTGCACGCTCTCTGATTGGTCAATCAGCTATTTTTTTATTATGCCAGTAAAGTCATGGAAAAATCGTGCATCTTCTGAATTATTATCTAAAAGCAATAGAACACACGTTCTATGGTTTATAGGCTTGAAAACCACTTGGGATGTTGGAAGAACACTCGAAGAATTCGTGAATCTGACTCTCCTGCGGCTCG
Source organism: Montipora capricornis (assembly GCF_036669925.1). Lineage (NCBI taxonomy): Eukaryota > Metazoa > Cnidaria > Anthozoa > Scleractinia > Acroporidae > Montipora > Montipora capricornis. The sequence continues at coordinate 52,256,750 of NC_090886.1, forward strand.
TGATTTACGAATTCTTCTCGTGTTGTACCAACATCCCCCGTGGTTTATCAGCCTATAAACTATAGAAACTTGTGGTCTATTGCTTAATTTGCCAACTACAAACAGTTACAAAAATGTTGAGTCAACACTCTAAGTGAAAAAACAGCCGCCTTCCGAAATTGAAATCAATGCTAGAAAAGTGTCTTACACATAGAACACAAAGCCCCTTCATTTCCCCTATTGAGCATGATCTTGCATTGCTAACATCATGGGAGGGGAGGGGAAAATGGAAAGCGAGGTGGATTGAGATTTTCCTGTAACCTGTCTCAAGTATTTTTGCAACTGGTTGTACTTACTTGTTTTGCTGAAAGACAGTTTCAGTGCTGGAAATAATTTTTCTTTATTCACAGGACATAAGTCCTTTCAAATCTTCCTTTTGGTCGGACATTTGACAAATTGGGCCAGACATAAGACATTGACTGACAACGCCTTGCAGAAGAGAACTCAAGATGTGCTGGTGAGATGTTCGGTCATCATGTCCGATCATAATGTGAAATTGGCCAGACATTTTCAAAATTTGGTCGGACATTGTCAGATGACCGACTGTTATTTCCAGCACTGCAGTTTGCATGAAAAATTGCATAGTTTCATTAACAGCACCTTTTCTTTGTGTATAACAGAAACATTATGGAAAGAGGGCATCAATGCCACTGTTCCACTTGTCCCTCCAACAAGCCAAGAGTATGTCATTGAGGTATATTAGGACTTTGATGTAACATTCTATTAAATTTTTTGAAAAAAAGAATCCCTCTTTATTTTCATGCAAAATACATACAAAAAGGGAACGAGAATAAAATTTAATGGTCAGAGGAACTGGGTAATTTAAATAATGAGTTAGACTTTTTCGGTTGTGGTCATGCACACTGACTTAACTTTAAAAACACTTAAACTTCTCTTTCAAATCACGCATTCTACACTATACACTAGTGTTTTCTTTGTGCTTTTTGGATGTAGAATGAAACCAGTAGCAGCAGCAGTTCCTCAGCAAGGCCATGTGAAGCTAGTGTACAGTCACTTTTAATGAAGGATGTGCAGGTATTTCTTATTTTTGCTTTTAGTGAAATGTAGGGTATTGAATAATAATAATAATAATAATAATAATAGTAATAATAATAGTAATAATAATAATGTCGCTGTCTGATTTTATTTTATGTGTCCCAGGATATTGATGAAGTGGTGGAGGTTTCCATAAAACCCACCAGAAAAGGCAAAAAGAGGACCCTTGCAGATGCACAGCTGGAGGTAGTGATTTTACATGACAAGAAAAAAACTAATGATTCTGAATATGCTTGTAGTAGTCAAATCTGTTTATTTCAAACTGTTCCAGTACTTTGAGGTTGCAACCAGCTATTACAAACTGAAGATGGAGAAAGTGAAACTTGAAATGGAGCTTCTCATGAAAAAGCAAAAAGAGGGTAGGTATAATAATAATATTTAACAAATTACTTTTTACCACAATTGCTTTTAGTCTCGCAGTCTGATTGGTTAACTTGCCATTGTTGCTAAGAGTCTAGACAAAAACCAATATTTGATTTGATTGAGTTAATATTGTTAGTGTCCCACTTAATGCTCTTGTGGTAAATCCATTGACACTTAAATAAAGTTGTTATTGTCATTATTACAAAGCAGCTTGTGTCATGCTCACATCGAAGTGTCACGCAATTGTTATAGCCGGTCAGGAATGTTCATTTTGGCACATGGCCATGGACCAATCAGACTGTGTCTTGGTTGTGCTCATTTGTTGTAAGGATATGCCTGCAAATGACCTGAATTAACACTCAGTGTGATTACAATCTGAAAGAGTCCTCAAACATAGGCCTCCACATTTGTGGTACTGTGCCCCATATTTTAATTTCATTCGTCTGTCATGTGTGCTCTGAAGTGATGGTGTATATTGTTAATATTAACTCGTAATCAGATATAAATATTTCCTTTAAATTCTTCCATTGATGTTGGAAAGGTGATTTATTCTCTGGCCAAGCTACACAAAATGTACTCTGGGACGTACACTGAATGAACACAACGACTCGACACAACATTTATTTGAACATTCCTTCAGTACTTTGAGGTGGCAACCAGTTACTATAGCATGAAGAAAGAAATTGAGACTCTGATTGAAAAGAAAAAATAGCCTAATCATTGTGAGTTAATCATCATGTTTTCCTGATAATTTCCAGTTGTTTTTGTGATATTTTCTACTTTTTTTCTACTTTTCTCCTCAGAATAATTCAGCGTTTGGTGAAGGATGTATGGCCTTTGAACTTGTGCAGCTCATATGCAGTGCAATATATTCTTTTATAAAATAATTAGGATAGTACTTGCACTCTCATTGGTCAAGAGCTGTGTTTAGATGAGAGTATGTAAACATGGCTGTCTCAAGTATTTTTGCAACTGGTTGTACTTAGCTGTTTTGCTGAAAGAAAGTTTGCATGAAAAATCGCATAGTTTTTATCAACATTTACAAGCCTAATGGTGGTGAGCTTGTCTTTATCTTCGGGATTTTGGATTTGCCTCGTGGAACCTGTGTTTCATATTCCATGGGATTTCTTTACTTTTTTCCATATGAGTTAATCATCATTCACACACACAATATTCCCCTCAAACTACCTGCTAAATTGGTGAATGTTGGTTATTTAATAATAATACATGAAGCAGCAGTTAACCTAGCAACAACCTTTGTGGCTTTCTTAATTGGTGTTGATAGAAGAATCCTCCTTACAAGAAGGGGTTTCTCTCCACTAACTAAAACATTCACTAATTAGCAGGTAGTTTGAGCGGAATATTGTGTGTGAATGGTGAGTTGAGGAAAAATCACAGACAAAAGTTAGGGTTAGTCTGTAAAATGAGGGGAGAAATTTGCGAAGCAAACTCTCAACCCCAAAATAAGGTTAACAAATGAAACAAACTCTGTGTGAAATTAAAAACTTTAATCTAAGAAACAGCCATATAGTACATGTACGAAAAACGAAAAACTAAATCACGTAGGAGGGATTAATAAATATTTGAGCATGAAAAATATTCGTTCTTAAAAATGGGAATGAAAAATACCTTTTGATTGTAAGTGATTTTGTGTTTATGCCTGTTCGTCGAAGGCAGGATCCATGAAGAGCATTCTTCACGGGAACTTTTTCGCAAAACGCTGATCACTGGTTATAAGATTATATTATATGATTATGTTGCCAGCTTAAATACTATAAATTGACCAGTAGGTTTAAGCAGAAGTGGTATATTAAATAAGAAATCTGAAAGGAAGTGTTCCTGGTAGTTTTGTATTTTCCACTTCACTCAATTTTTTTTTTTTAGTTTTTGTTACCTCTTTTTTTTTTTCCCATTTTCAGAGGACCCGCCCCATTGTAGCTTTATACTTAACTGTCCATTTCTGGTTTGTTGTGTTGAAATTTATTTTAAATTATTAATACTTAAAGTGAGTGAATGTGTATTAGCCTTTACATTTGAGAAAACACTTCTTGGATAAGTTTTTGCCTTTTGGCAACACCTGATTCATCACAGTTTTGTGCAGAATACATAGGCCTGTCATCACTGCCATTAAGCTGTGTAACATCAAGCCCATCTGGCAGCTGGGTGTTGTCATGGATACACATGTTATGCAATACTACTATCGCAACAATAATGTCGCAACAGCGGCATGGGGAGAACTGCATCGTCCCTCCAGAGAAATCAAGGCATCGAAACCTTTGTTTCAAGAGGCCAAATGATCGTTCTATCACATTCCTTGTTCTCGTGTGGCTCCTTTGGTACATTTCTTCTGCTGCACTCGACACTTTGTCAGGGTTTAAGGGGGTCATAAGGTAGCTCTGTAGGGCGTATCCTCTGTCCCCAAGCAACCATCCTTCCTGCTGTTTCGTTTCCATGTGGATCTGCAGTGCGCTCCCGTTGAAGATGGCTGAGTCATGGACTGAGCCATGCCACTTGGCCACAATGTTTGTGAACCGCATTTCTGCATCACAGACTGCCATCACGTTGATGGCATGAAATCCCTTATGACAAACATAAAGGTGTTCCTCTTTTGCCGGTGCACGGATTGGGATGAGCGTGCCATCGATCGCCCCCATAACCTTGGGGAAAGCTCCAATCGAGTAAAATTTCGTCATAGTTTCCTATGAAAGATCACAGTAGTTAAAACGGCGGACCCAATAAACTGCCGCTCAAAACTTGAGGAGATTAACAGCCTGTTAGACGTGGGCATCAGAATATGAATCAACATTTTCGGAACAAACTTTAATCATTTGAATCACAGAATTAATACTTTATGCCAATTCGCATGACCGACGACCACTCGATGCGGACCCCAGAGAAAACAGTAAATAAAATAACTTCATCGGAAAAGACGTAAATTTAAGTTAGTTTTTGTGCGAAATTCTACGGGTTGTGCGTTTTTTTACCCCAGTTTTTTTAGGAATATGCCTACTCGAGTGGAAAGAGCAGTTGAATTTAGGACTTTTCGCTAAATTGCAAACAAGAAATATAGTGTAAATGGAAATGAAAATCGCTCCCCCTTTCATGCAAATGATCGTGTCTAGTACTAGTACAGTTTACTTCACAGTTAGCTAGTGCTTTTTTTGTAGAACTATGGTAAAACTTAATATCAATAATTACATTCACTTCTTCTCTTGATGTGGGAAAGATAATCCATTCGCCAGCAATACTCTTTAAACACTGGGTAAAGGAGTGAACACAGCGACTGGCACTAGCCTTGGAAATCCCCATGGTGTCTGCGACGACTTTCAAGAAACTTCCACTTGCAAAGTAACGTAATGCTGTCAGGACCTAATAAGTTAATAAACATTTGAAACCTCCACTATACTCGAAAAGGGCCTATTTGTCAACGAGGGAGTTGAAAGTGCCAGTGGCTAGATCATAGAAAAAAGGAAAATTACCCACCTGAATCTCCGGATCTAGCGGAGCATTTCGCCCGGTGTTGCGCCTCAATTGTCCTTCAAACTTCAAAATAAGCCACTCAATTCTCTCAGGTGACAATCTAAAACGTTCAATTACCTCGCATCTTCTCATTCCAGTCAAAACTGTTCTTTGTCTATATTTTCTTTTCTCACGATTTGGGGTTAAAAGTGCTCCAACGGCAGCCATTTTTTATTCACTAAACTTTCCCGAGATTTTTTGGACTTTTCTCGGGAGCACGCAATCACCCGTAAAATATCTCGGGAAAACGATACGTTTTTTTCGGGCCCGAAAAACTCGGGCGTTTTGAGAAACACCTAAAATTGTTTTCGGGAGTGCGTTTACGGGCCCGAAAAGTTTTCGGGTCTTTTGAGAAACGCACGCCTGGGGCCTGTTTCTCGAAAGGGATCATATTGGGTTCCTGAGTACCCGAGGCCGATCAAAACAAACAGAGTCCCAATACAGAACCCGGATCCTACAATAACTAACGGACTCCGTAATGTTAGCAAGGGTTAAGTGGACCCCGTTTCAAGTAGTACCCCGAAGGTGGATTTATAAAGAGAAACACTCGGCGCCCGATATTCTCACTCGAGCCCCTTATTGGACGAAGGCTTCCCCCCCTTCCCTTGCAAACAAACGGACTCCGAAACCAAACATCACAGCGGATGAAAGATCGGGCCCGAAATCGGCTGCCTTTAAGCGTTTTCACTATCTCTGTTTTTTCTCCGTTTTATCGTTAGTCTTTTGCCTTTTTGTTCTCAATTTTTTCCGAGGCGTAAGAGACATTTCGCTGAAAAGAAATCCAGCAAAAGAGGGTGAAACGCAAGAAATAAAATTCTTTCTTTAACTGGTCGTTATCACCTTACACCTTTTCTTTTCTCTCACACCACAGGCAGCCCAAGCTCAGTTTTTATGGGAAAATTAACTTTGAGTTTATAAATGCTAAAATAACTGAGAAGCTGAGCTGAAAATGTAGAAACTGAAACTTCACTTACGTCTACATACAGTTGTCCTCGTGTGTTCTGTGCAATCGGAGGGCAAACTTGTGTCTGTTTTAGACGGGTTTGTGGCATTCAAATTTTTACGATGCCGTTAGTTGTCAATTCCCCCGGTTGTGGACAAAATACTGACCCCCAGTCCATGGTCTACCCTAAAATGGACTAACTCCTAAGAATACCATTTCGAATGAGTACTATTGAAAGAACAGAATTGATTATAAACAAAATCATACTTTCATTGCACATACCTTGTTTATTTTTGTGCGCATGGTGACATGCAGCTAAATCCAAGAACTGCGCCGGTTTCACTTCACTTACATGATGTAATCGGCCATCACAACAATAACATTATCGAAAGCGAACCTTTTTAAAATGGCTGCTTAGACTTAAATACTGTTGATCAACACTGTTTAAAATGGGTGTTTAGGCTAAGGTAAGCCCTGTTTTAGACGTGTCTTACACATAGACAAACAGTACTCTTTTGAAATAGTATTTATAGGGTAGTCCATTTGGGTAGTCCATGGACTGGGGGGTCGGTGTTTTGTCCAACACAAATTTCCACTCATAAAGAGAAGAAAGGCTGGTGACTCGCGGCGATCTCGTCCCACAAATTGCTCTCGCATCACAAATTAACGGTCCGAATCTCCATAAAAGAGATCATGGGTTCAAATCCCATTGCACTCCGAACATTTCTGCCTTTTCATTTGTTGCTGTGATTATGCAAGTCTCTTTAGAAACTATTATTAAATGATAATAATTCCGCTTAACATTTTTTTCCAGAAAACAATATTTATTTTTTGAAAAATATAGCCAAATGTTCTTTCAATGGTAGAGACTAAAATGTAGTTTGAACTAGATCCTAAATGAAAACCACGGACTAGAAGCAAATAAAGAACTGTCAATGGCAGGAGTTGGAAAAGGGAAAAGATTTAAGGATTTGAACCAAGGCACAAAACCACAGTGCACGTGAAAAGATCTTGACTCCTGTCCCTTACCCTCCCAAATATATAAAAGTAAATGTAAAGACCCACACATGTACTTCTATTGCAAGCCACTCCATTAAAGAAAGGAGTCAGGGTTCTTGTTGGACATTTTCGTACACATACACACTTAAAGAGTCAAGGTCGGCCAGCTCTGGGATAACCTATCCTCAATTTTCGTTTACTTTTCCGCTATTTTTTGCAAAACTAGGTTACAAAATGAGTTTAAAATTCGCATAGAAACCTATGCGACCTAGACCCGATGTTTCAGACGTTTCGATACTCCAGCCAATCCTTTTTCATTCATCAAAATAAATAAGGGGGGAATCAGTGAAACACTCAAGTGTTCCTAGAAATAAAATGTAGCCTTTATGGGGCAGACAACCTGTAAAAAATGCGACCAAGCGCGCGTGTACTGAAAACTCTCGCGGGATCAGTCCCTCGCTCTCGCGTGTATTTCTTGCAACCTGGATTAGGCGGTCACCCTGTATTAAGCGGTTAGTTAGCCATTCCCCGAGTGTCATACCGAGTGTGACCGCTTAATACAGATTTGACTGTATAAGGCGTTTGATTTTTTGCTCTTAGCTTCCTCTTTCATTTAAGTTGTAACGAATTAGTTTCCCAAGTGAAAACTCAGCAAATAAAATTGTTCATTTTCAATTTGTTCTTTTTACTGCTATGTTAATTGCACAGTTTCGTGGCAACAATAGGATAAGAATTAATTTAAGTTTCTTAACTTTCTTCTAATACTTCATAATTTGTATTATTTAAATTACTAGTAATTGTCAGCTCCGCACAAAACAGGTCGATAAAAAACGAATTACGTGTTATTACTTCTAACGTCCCCCCGCTCAATTAATAGCAATTTAATCAGCCCTGGTTAATCGTTCACGGGCGCAATACACCTTATTCCAAAATGGCCACCATTTTAGCACTTTTTTTTTCGCTTGCAAATTAGCCCTTGTTGCCTCGTTCAATTCTTTTGAATTTGCAGCTTAAGAACGAGACAACAAGGGCTAATTTGCAAAAATTATATTGCCCAAGATAATCTTGAAGATGCGACTAGATTGGACCTGGGGCAGAATAATTCATCCATACGTTGTAAAGAAAAAGGTAATAAAAACGAAAAATACAAGAAGGCTTAGCGTTACGGTACTGGAGTATCCACTGGAAAGTGCAGTTGTAAGGTCGCAAAAAAGTTACGCATGATGACATCCGGGCCACCTCCTCTCCATTGCCGCCACATTCTTTCGTCGAGATAGACCTGAAGGTCTTCCTTCCGCAGGCCTTTCCTCCTCTTTAGTCCAAGTTTAAGATTACTCCAGCTTGATTCTATTTCTTGAGTGTGAACACCAGTGCGTGGATCCACGAAATGACGAGCATGAACGACCACCCGATGTGCAGCGACATTTGGTAGCGTATTTAATCTCCTATATGCTGCCCAGTCGTCAGTGTGAACCTCTGTCCCCGGGAGAATGCATCTCTGAATTAAGGGAAGAAGAGTGCCCGCGTCCCTTCTTTCAACAACTTGAAAATACCCTCTTGATGGTGTGTACTCTGTTGTCACGATTCCGAACACCCACGAGTCCTGCCTAGCTCTCCTTCCTCTATTGTACTGAAAAGGAAGCGAAAAAGAAATTTTTTGTTTGTTATCAGTACGCAGATACAAGTAGCACGTCATGTAAATGCTTCTATATATATATCTATCTATCTATATATCTATATATATATAGCCATACCTTTGGCTTGTGGTTGATTTTACTTTCATCGCACTTTACCACAGCACCAGGGCCACCAAACGGTATTCAGGATGATTTTTGCATCTTTTGCTTTAAAATGCCATTCCGTACTTGCTAGCGCTAAAATGAACCTTTCGTTTCGAACCTCAAAGCAAGAAAATTCACCAGGTACCCCATGCGTGACTTTGACGGTTACAAGACACTAAACAAATTCCTAAAATTCATCCCGGTAAACCTGTCTTGTTCTCCAGTTTAATTTTCCATAATGAAGCGTCAAAAACGGAGCTCAGATTCTTAATGTTACCAAGGGTGCAATAAGTGAGAGCAAATGTGGAAATTTTCAGACTTGAAATCTCGATTCAAAGCTTTAAAAGCAGTTTGAAAGGTGAAAAAAAAAAAACAGGATTGGCATGAGATCAGCAGACTCCTGTAAGACTATGTAAAAGAGGTCATGTGACAAACTGTTGCAAAAGGCCCATTCTATACTTCGTTGTCTGTCAGTGGTAAATGTGACGAGAGAAAAAATAAACAATATAGGAGAAGACTAAGAGAGATTAAGCAAGACGTTTAAGCTTCTTTAGTCTGTTAACTAGATATATTGAGTGAGACAAATCTAAGATTGAATTTGCATGCTTTTGTGACACACAACTGTCTACTGTTTGCCGAAAATGTCCTGCTTAAACTCTCTATATATGCGAATTTGTTTTTTTTTAAAAGCTGTTTATGATGGGAAACAAGAAAGTTCCTTACTGTGTACTTCCTGCAATGACGCGGTTTTACAACAGATGGACCTTAGAAAACAAAACAGTTAATAGACCATTTTACAGTGGTATAATCGGTAACCTGGCTATTACATGGCAGTGAAGTTGGAGTGAAGCTTATGATACAGACCTCACTTTTATACACATGATTACAAGGCTTAGGGGAATCAATGCATGGATTTGAATGAGTTAATTTATTCCCTGGAGCCTCACAGTGATGCCTTTTGTTTCAATGAGACTGAATTTTCATATATCGAAAGTGGGTTACTGCGTTGCCGCAATGCTAACTAATCTGAGATTTACATAAGAAATGCAGAAACTCCAGCCTCAATTTCATATGGTGGCCAGGATCTGAAGCGCATAACTTTTCTTAAATGAGTCAAAAAATGAAAAGAGGAATTATTGAACAACTGAGTGTGAGCAATAAAATTGTATTAAAGGTAATGATGACAGCAGTGGTACTTTTTCATACTTTTTATGGTTCAACAATAATTTTGTCAAAAGATGTTTGTTGGTACACTTTTTGAACACTTTCAGTTTGCTAGATTTGTTTGTTTGTTAATGAATCGTGAAGGAACACTAAATATAGGCTGCCCTGGCGTGCAAGTAGTTTCTTAGGCGTCATAGCAGCATTTATAACAGCGCACAAAGAGAGGGGAAATGTGACCCTGCAAGTGATAAAGGCCAACGCAAATCGGGAGAAATTCTTTTTTCAGTCTTTCTAACGCGAAAAATTGAATCAGTTAAGTTTCACGAGTAAGTTAAGAAATTATTCGAGAAGATGTGAATACCAAAAAAGCATTAAGTAATATCAAAACGAGGATTGTAATTCTTGAAGATATGACTACCAAAAAACCATTAATATCGAAACGAGGAAAGTAAAGGCGCAATATTACTACATCCCTTAAGACCCCTTACCTTATCAGTTTTAGAGGAAAAGAAAGGTGTGAAGTAATGACCAGATTAGAAATAAATTTGAAGGGGGTAGTTTCCAAAGAAACTGTGGTTGCAGCGTCGGTGGGGAAGTACTATACAAAAATTTGGTTTTATCAACGGAGTTGATAATATAAATTGGCCACCGAACGCTCGAAACCTCAGCTTTTAGAATCTCTGTACGGTGGTCAATTTTCATTATCAACTCCGTTGATAAAACCAAATTTTAGAAATAATTTTGTCTTTCATTTCACCCTCCTTTGTTGCATATCTTTTAAAAAACAAAAAGACAAAAGACTAACGATACAAAGGAGAAAAAACAGAGATAGTGAAAACGTTTAAACGCAGCCGATTTCGGGCCCGATCTTTCATCCGCTGTGATGTTTGGTTTCGGAGTCCGTTTGTTTGCAAGGGAAGGGGGGAAGCCTTCGTCCAATAAGGGGCTCGAGTGAGAATATCGGGCGCCGAGTGTTTCTCTTTACAAATCCACCTTCGGGGTACTACTTGAAACGGGGTCCACTTAACCCTTGCTAATATTACGGAGTCCGTTAGTTATTGTAGGATCCGGGTTCTGTATTGGGACTCTGTTTCTTTTGATCGGCCTCGGGTACTCAGGAACCCAATATGATCCCTTTCGAGAAACAGGCCCCGGGCCCGTTAACTTACCGGGACTGTTACCGGGAAACTTTATCGGGACCGAAAGAGTGTTTCTCGAAGCACCCGTAAACTTTCCCGGTACTTATCGGGGCCGATAACATAACCGGGAGTTACCAGGCTCTTGCATGCACTTCACGCTCGTCATGAAAAGAAGGAGAATGACTTGGCACTAGATCCGTAGAACTTTGTGGCATCCAGTTTCCCAACCGAGCGCTGTGATGTAAACAAAGGCAGCGTTCGAAGCGAAGACCTTCCATCGTTCCTTTTACACCTTCTAGCAGTGAAGGCGACTTTTTAAACCTCGTTGGCGGGAGAAATTTTACAAAGGGTGTTTAGATGGCAGTATTTTTTTTATGTTCACGCTTTTTGTAAGCAAGACTTTTAGTTTGCTGGGAAGCAACGCTCTTTTTTTTTAAGTTTATCAATTGAAATTCGAGTGAAACTTTTTTGCGAAGATGGAGATGATTTGTAACTTCTTCGTAGTCGTTGAACAACTCCCTATCGTGAGTACAGTGCGCTTGTTATACTTTTGAACTCTACTTTAGCAGTAACTAATGGCAAGCCTGAAAAAATGAAGCTTGAACGGGATTCTAGCCAATGACCTTTGCGATACCGCCGGGTGCAGTGCTCTACCAATTGAGCCATCAGGCCAACGTACGTACTCGGAACTGGAAATTTTTTTGCGACGTACTCGCAAAAAATGACCAGCTCCCAGCTGGCTTAAGTGATAGCTCAATTGTAGACCTGGCGTCGGAGAAAAAAGAATGCGATAGTTATAGTTTTGTTTTAATGCTAGCCTCGCTACGACGAGCAAATTTCAAAAGAATATTTGCTTCAAAATGAGGGCAGTAGTTCTAATTAACATAAAGACAAAAGAATGGAAAAGTGGTCGCCTTTTATGAAAGTGGTCTTTGAGAACTCCCTGGATTGAAGTATTCTAGTCAGAAGCGGGGCTTTAAAGTTTTGTTTTCACAGTGGGAAACAACGGTACCACCCTGTTCGCTCTACGAGATCTGTAACTCACGACCTCTGCGATACAGGTGCAATGCTCTTCCAATTGAGCTATCAAGCCGAATGGGTGCTGGTCAGTTTTTGTGAGTACGTAACTGAACCCGTCGATGATACATGGTGAAGGAACAATATGTCTTTTGTTTTAATGACATGCATTTGTGTGTATGTTAATTAGACTTTTGGACGAATGAATTGCTTAGTGTCTGAAGAAAACAAGTAAATTTGATTTTACCAAACGGGTTGATAAATAATGGTAATTAGGAAATAAGTAGAGTGCAATTTGCTCGGAAACATACATGTGATTTCAAAATCGAACCGGCGAGCAGCGCGAGTTCAATTTGAAATCGCTAAATTACTGGATTTTAGTCAGTACCAATATTTTCCACACAATGGTTTTTTCTGTCTTTCATTTCCTGCAGGTTGATTCCTTAAACAAGACTTGAAATTTAATTGGTTGTTTTTTTAGTGTTCCTTTCTCATTGGCTGGGGAAATCACCAGTTATTTCTAAATGGCTTTAAAAAAGATAAATGAACCACCTCGAGAATGATTTGCAGGCTGAGGTTTCAAGCATTGTCCCTTCGTCAGAGCGAATTGAAGAGTTTTTGGTTGTTGGTTGTTTATGTGCGAAATAGAGTCGCTTTGCCATTGGTGTAACCTAGGTTGTTTGTTTTTTTGGTATTTATTTATTTATTTGTTTGAGTAATTTGGCAGCTATTCACTGCAGATGTGGACATGCTATACCCACCCACCATGCATTCACAAAGGCCAGCCACAACACCGGGAACGTTACCCCCATCCCCATGGTGGCATGAATACTTGAATGAATTAAGGACGTTCGCGCTAATTGTTTGTGCGCAACTTTTACTGCGCAGGTAAAGCGACTGTAAGATGTCGCGCATTACTCTAAGCATTAGTTAAGATCTTATGGCGATAAAAACGCCGGGGAAATATTTTCAGGTCGGCTAGAAAATGGCACTTTTATTTCCAATTCATCATGAGACGTTATAGAGAAAGGACCGGGAGGTTTGGAAAAAGTTCGCTAATCGAGTAGTGGTTGAAAGTTTTGAAAACTCGAGTAAGGTTGGAAATCAAATAAAGCTGTGATCTTCGCAGTTGTGAACGCAATTTTTGCAATTGCGTGGGATTTGAACCCGTGACCTCGCGTTACCGGTGCGACGCTCTAACCAACTGAGCTATGAAGCCACTGACGTTCAGCATTCTGGGAGCAATTTGTGACCAAAACTTAAGGCTTCAGAAGGCACAATTTGAGATTTTTTAAACGATGCTAGAGAACGATATCGTTGTGGCTAGCAAATCCCTTCACTGCAGGAGGTTACGTTTAGCATAGTCGTCAATAACTGCATCAAAATCCACGGATATGTCCATGTGGACAAAGAGCAACAACAGTGCATTGAAGCGTTCTTCTTTCTCGCCAATGAGCTTTTTATTATAATTTTTCATATTCGATATGCATTATATATTCAATTTTTCATACGTGATGTATATCTATCAACATCAGGGAAAAATGTAAAAACTCTGAATCTGAACTAATTATAATCTGAAGTAAAACCACCTGATGCACACTGTACCACTTGAAAGTCGGTTGGTTACAGAAGCTCTTTAAATATAGAGAAAAAAAAAACCTGAAGCTCTTTAAATACGGGGGGAGGGGGGGAGGGGCGGCCCCCTCGGTCCCCCACTAAATCCCACCCTGAAACCATCTCTTTTCCTGGAGTCATGTGTAGAAGTAAAGTCATCGCAAAGAAAGCCGTTTAATCATATATAAACTTGATCAATTCTCTATCCAACTACGTGATACGTGAATTCCCTAACATGAAAAAGTGACGTGATTTGTGAATGTATGGAAAATTAACACGTGATTCGAGATCCAGACCCCCCACCCCCCTTCCAGACCCTGTTCTGTGTTACCTTGATGTTTAGTGATAAGCCTCAAGTTGTCATGTTATGAGAGGAGTGGACAGGAAGATTGAAATTGCGTGCAGTTAGTTAGACAACAAAACGTGCGACTACGTTACATACTATAATCCGTACATCTGGATTTCTTATATCAGGCATTTTCACAACTTATCAATATGCAATCGCAGTTTCAGTGAATACCATCAAGCCAGTCACCATTTATGGTCCATTTATGCTAACAACACCTTTGTTCTGGCGTAACCTACGACCAGGCGTTCTTTCCTCTAGAGTGGGCGTGTACTTAGTCTTTTTCACACCCTTCCAAGAGCCTCGCTAATAAACCAGCGGACTCTCGTAAAACTCGGTAGGTACGTTATGTATACCAATTTTCTACCAGAGGAAAAATTGTAGATTGTATCCCAACAATTCGTTTAATTGTTTGTTGTTATATTTTTTAAAAAAATGCCGTCTGGTCGACAGAGAGCCTCAGCTAATGCCCTTGACACATCTACTGTGTCACTGAACGAAAAAATACTCAAAGAATGTCATAATTTATACACAGAAAAGGAGAAAGGTAACGCGGTGAACATATCATAGCTGAGATTTATTTAGTGTGACGTGGACGATGGAAACACCGGTTCTTTGATTCGGTAAATATCGGTTTATATGTTAGCTAATATCATCTAAATCTTATCAGGTCTTGTTACCATTGCTAGTGGTCTTGGTTTAAATTTATTGGCTCCAAGGAAGAAGATCACTGTAATGCTGCTAGGAAATCACTCCGCTGGGAAGAGTTCTTTTGTGAACTGGTACGGTTAAAGTAAATAATAGGGACCATCAGATTCTAGGACGAGGACGAGAACGAGTACGAGATAAGACTGTTTGTTTTTAGCGAAAATACTAAGAAGATTTATAGCCCGTAAGATTAATCTTACTCTTTGTTAGCAGTATAGGTTGCTCAGTTATTCTTATTGCTGTTACCTGAGCCTTTTTGCTGATCGAAAATTGCCAAAACTGCTACCGTGTTGTTGACTTGTTTTGACGCGACGACATTTTTGCAAAACCTCGTACTAAAATGACGACGGTAACACGTTTTTCCCGCCAAAATGACGCTGGTTTGCGCGAGCTCACTGTTTTTCTACGAGAAAATTTGGTACTCGTAGTCGTTCTTAGGCTCGATTTCCGCCGCTCACTCGAGTTCGGGTATCCTCCCCGAGAAGAGACGGCTGGACGCGTGAGCGATAGATTGTGTCTGTGACGTAAATTCAAAATATAATTTATGCGAGTTAATAGTTTCGGGGAAATAGCATTAGACATCCCAAAAACACTGATTTTAAGAAAACAGAAATTACATAACAATGCATAAAACGTCTGTGCGAAGTTTCCAGATGATACGAGCTTGAGTTTGTGGTTAAATGATCAATGTGAGTTTGAATTCAACCAGCGAATCATGAACGAAATCTTCGGCTGCCTTAGCTCTCAGTCGACTTCATCGGGCCCCTCGTTTTGCCACCAATAAACTCAGCAGTAATTTCAATTGATCTTGAGCAATTTTACTTGCTCTTACATTAGCGAAGTATGAGGAGAAAATTGCAAAAGCAATGAATTTGAAAGCCGTATTTTGACCTTGGCGCCAACTGGAAAATCAGTGAAGTTTGCGAACTCAGGCGGTAGAAAACGACACAATTCCCATTCTCCAGCTTCTTGAACACTTTTCGTTGTCGCAATCTTGGATGTTTCCTACCTTAAAAGCACTGTAAACCTCGAACGGGCCGGGCGAAAGAATACCTTCGCAGCCAAAACATATAATTTATGCCAGACGGATTTCTGCAGGCGAGTTTCTAATTGGCGGAGATTAACAATGGCTCACCTCACGCGTCCAGCCGAGATTTCGGGAGTGAGCGCTGGCTCATTTCCCGAAACAGCGGCTGGTAAAGTGCTACTTTCCATTCTTGAATTTGTCCTAGTCAAGTCAATTTTTATTTATACTCAGACAGAAATAATAATTAATACAAATTAGTGCTTAAAATATAAAATCAAGGGATTGCGAAGAAAAAGAAATTTTACAATTGCAGGTTCGTTCATTGAACTTACCCAAGTACTGTAGGTGACCCAAAACTAGAAATAAATGAGTCAAGGAAAAGAGATGCAAAATAATTGTTTTAGATAAAAAGTATTACTTTATTAATTAAATAATAGTTGAAGATTACATAATAGTAAACATTAGGAACCAATAATAGTATTATAACCACCAATGACA
>NC_090886.1:52277962-52282962 GCF_036669925.1 Montipora capricornis
CCCTAAACCGGCCTAAACCAGCCGTACTTAATATTATTTTTACTCTGTATAATGCCAGATAATTTTATTTGTCAATAGGGAACCCCCAGGAGTCAATGGGTTAAAGTACATAAATTTTTCACTAACTTACAGATGAGGTACATTTATTGTACTACAGTAACTGTTTTGCTTGTTTTCAAACAGGGAAATGCTACATTACATCTCTACCCACATTTCAAATCATTGCAGGACCTTGAAGGTAATTAAATAAATATGAAATTATGTTATGGGCCTCTAGTACATGTACATGTATATAATTATACTTTATAATGCCAATTCACTCCTGTATCAAAAGTAATGAGTTGATAAAGGTAACTTAACTACTGTTAGAGAGATTTGTGAACTTACATTTCAACGTTTTGAATCGAATAAACGGGAAGAAATCATTTAATAACGTCATCAGCTTTTTAATGTGGCTAAATGCAATTTAGGCTAACTTAAAATCGGGCCAATGCTGGTCGGCGGTGATCGCGGATCATGCATGCCTATTTGACATAGAGGGTTTTTGCCAAGCGTCAGATGACACATACTCGCTGTGTCTGAATTGTGCTTTGTGCGGCAGTTTGCCCCTCCCTTCCCTCCCTCTTCGGTGGTCTTGGTAAGTATCTCCACTGACTTTGTCAGTGTGACGTTGTCTGGTGGTGGTTGCCGCTCTCTGGGTGTCAATGTGTACCTGCGCACCTGCTTGTGGCTTGTATTTTGCTAATGGCACCACCACTCGCTTTCATAGGCACCTTCCCCAAGCTCATCAATTGGCGATGAGTTTAATTGGCAATTATTGTCTGCCTCCTCTTCAAAGCGAGTCTAAGTGTGAAGTTTTTGTGATGGTAATTAGTTCTACTTTTAATTACTTATGAATTGAAAACTTTGCACTTAGACTCACTTTGAAGAGGAGGCAGACATGAACTTGGAAATGGCCTATTACCGGTACTTTTAAATTTTGCTTGGAAGCTTTCCAAGTGATAATTAATCTGTGGCACAGTGATAATAAGTACCCAGTAAGTTTAATTAATAATGCTTTCGATAATGTGCCTTATCTGGTAACTAATTTTCCAGGCGTTGTTGATTATTTGACGACTGAAATTTCTACATCAAAGCAAAAGAAGTTCAGTTTGGTTACATTTGTTGATACACCTGGGCTTGTTGATGGAGACATGAAGTATCCTTTTGATGTGGATTATTCTATCTTATGGTTAGGTAAGCTATTGATAATTTATAGATCAGTAAGTCAGTGCCTGAATTACCATATACAATTTGCACTGTAGTTTTGCACTCTATTCCATTTTTCAAACATTCCTCAGATTTACTTCAAATAACAGGGAATGATTAATTTTACATCCTTTTATCCTTGAGAGCTTGGAGATAAATGAAGTCATCTACATGTAGTACGTACTGTAGTGTAGTCTAGAGGTGGACAGATGCTTTTGTCCCAGCAAAAAAGAGAAAAAAAATCATGATTGTCTGAAACCTGAATCATCTTACAATAACAATCGTTTAATTGCTTGGTATATTTTCAGGTAATCTGGCTGATCTTATCTTTGTGTTCTTTGATCCCATTGGACAAGCACTCTGCAAACGAACTCTTAATATAGTTGGTAATAATATTAGCTTGTTGTATTACCTTTTATAATAAGCCTCTCGTCCCAGAATCAACCCCCACTGAAGAATTACAGGTAATCTGTAAGTACCATTCTTACCCGAAGGGAAAGGGTTAATTTAACTACGAAAAATGCACACTAGATCGTAAGCAATAAACATTGATTTGTAAACAATAAAAATGTACAAGATCATAAACAAAACATGTAAAATCACTTTAATGTCGGCATAGTGCATAAAATGGCATAGTGTGAAAAACACCAAAGCTTGGGGAAGTCACTGTGAGACTTATCCAAAGCATGTACTGAGAGGTGAACCCAAACTTATTAACTTGACGACAAGACCTCCGAAGGGAGGGAGTATGGGAATAATTTGTAAACAGTAAAGGTACATTGTACTCCTTACAGTAAACTAAAGAGCTCACAGAATGATTCTTTGGACTCCATTGGAGCTTTTTACATGTATGCTGAGACTGATGTCTAGGGCTAAACCAATGGTGACTAACCTGCCATCTAATACAAACGACTTATGTAGCACTCAGTGCGACGTGAATGGGGATAGTTGTTACTTTCATCAGTCCAGACGAAGGATACAACAGTACTGTAAACAGACAGTATTAACACAAAGGACAAAGGATCTCAGTTCAAATTGTTAGAATGTAGGAGTCCATTCATGTCTTTTTTGCGTTGCATAATTTTACTGAATAACGTGACAAACAGAGGATGACTCTCGATAACAAGTCATACTCCATTAACTACGTTTTACAACACTATTGTAAAACTTTATATAATTAGTGTGTTCATTTGCTGTGTGGTTTGTACAAGATACAGTACAATCTTGTATAATTTTTATAATATTGTCTTTGTGAACAGAAAAATTAAATGAGAAGCAGGGTGATAGGATTAGATTTTATCTCAGCAAGGCAGACACTGCAGGGCACGAGAGTGACAGACAGGTACAATCAATCATATATTTTGGTCAGAGCTTGCAAATAATTGTATGTGGTGACGCAGAATGGTTACATGAGGCTCAAATGGTGAAACAAGTGCAACCATTCTTGGATTTGCCAAACTCTAGCTGAACAAAAATTCAGGGTTATTGAAATTCTAGTATGGTTATGCTTGCCGTGTCTTGCTCCGCTTAAATGATTCTGTCATCAGTCTAGGGAATGAAGGTTAAGTTGGTGTTAAAGGGTGTTTTCTTCTGCACAAACTAATATTCACTGTACCAAAGAGGAACTTTGTACAGCTTTATGAAACCAAAATCTAAACTGAAATTACTTGTTAGTGTAATTATTATAATATGACTAGCTTCGTGAGCGGGCAAGATGAACCAAATCCCGCACTGTGATTGGCTACCCTAGCAGGCAAGATGGAGCTATACTGCCCACTGGGATTTCTCGCTTGGTCCCACAAGATCGAAGATATTTTTTTTGGTGTTTTATCCCATATTATAATAAGTCCTTTATTGACCAAGCTTGTTTGGTCAATAACCCATATGTACAATGTACATATATCACTAAGCTACAATTTATTGCTTTTCTTACTCATTTGTGTGTATTTGGGCTATTTGCTGTAGATAACAATTTGTTGGTTGTAGGGGCATTTGTAAGCTCAAAATCTATAGACAATGGGTGATACAGCATGGTGTCAGAACAGTTGCACAAATTGCAAATTGGCTCATTGAACCTTTGCCTTTTTGTTATCATGTTTTCTGGAGCAGAAAGTGTTGATGCAGATCACTCAAGAACTTTGTAAGAGACCAGGACTTAACAAAGCAGGATTTGAAATGCCGACAATTTGCATTCCAACACTACTGGACAAGGTAACAAAAACACATCTCATCCTTACAACGTTTGCTCTTAATTGAGGAAACCTCATTGCTCCAGGGATACAGTGCAGTTTATCTATCCTTGAATATTAAACAATAATTATGTACAATAATTACTCTTCCTTACAGCCTGCAAGATGTGCCAATCAAATTGAAAAAGTTTGTCAAGAAATCGAGAAAACTATTAACCAGACGATACAAAATACACTGAATACACTTGAAAAGGACTGCGAAAAGATTGCTAACTTGGTGGATAAAAAACTGACAGTTAATGTGTGAGTAAAAAATTATTTTCCTGTAAAAAATCTCTCCTGAGCCTCCCTTTCTCATGATTGTCTTAGTGTCTGTGATAAACTAACCCCTCCAAAGTAAACTGCATTTTGTATTCAGTCTACTTTATTGGCCAATCATACATGCTTTTGGGATAAGTATGTGTAATCAAATGGCGACGAGTGAAATTAGGAAATAATTTCACGCACGTTTTGTCAAAATTCTGATAATTTCCTGAGCCTTTAGGCGAGGGAAATTATCAGAATTTTGACAAAACGCAAGTGAAATTATTGATTACGGTTTAATGTCGTGAGTGACAAATTACGCTCACAACTGTAATTGTAAAATCGCTCGAGTACTTTATCCAACTGCTCAGGAAGAATCATCTCCAGGTTTTTCTCAAGGCTATTTTCGTCACACCACTTCTCAAAAACTCTCACCCAGTTAATTGTGCTCTTTCACGTATTAATTTTAAATTTTCTGCCGCTTCTTTTAATTTCGTAACTTCTTCAATGGTCGCTGTCTTAAATCTAGATGCCATCTTGGCTCTGATTGAGATACAAGAGATGTTACCATGGCAATTTTGTAATTTCACATGTGAAATTATAAATTGACGCTGAAATTTCGTGCCTAAATTAAGGAGTAATTTGTCACCCATGATATTATCATTATAATTTTACATGTTATTGACAGTTGAAGGCTTGTTAGCTGTTTCCTAAGCACATATTTTAAATTTTATCTTATCAGGGAAGCCTGTTCACACAACCTGCGAGCCAGGATAAAGGGCTTGTTTTGTGGTTTTCTTGGCATTCTACTCCCATTTGTTTTGTTTATTGATTTTCTTGCAAGCCACAGTGTCAAAGGAACTTTGGATGGAATTGTTCAAAAGGAAGTGTTACAGAAACTTCTCATTTATACTGTGAGTACTGTAACTGGACAGTTTGTTGTAGACTGGGGCTTCCCAAACACTGAAATTGTCTAGATATTAATGTCTTTTGTTGAGGTTATGTGTTGATATCAAAATGTATATTCTCAACTTTTCTCTTTACATTTGTTGTTGATGATGCAAGAAACAAGGTTTCTTATTAAAAAAACAACTCTTTAGTTTCTCCACAAATATCACACTTTCTTATGGTATAACTCTCTCAAAAGCCACTTAATACAAAAAAGACATTTTGCTAATCAAAACGGTAATAAGATATTTCGCATGACAACACACAACAGCAAAGTTCATCCTACTCAAATTGAAAGTACACGAACAGTAA
>NC_090886.1:52295462-52297962 GCF_036669925.1 Montipora capricornis
TTGAGCAAGTTTCGAGTTCGGTGGCCCTTAGAGAGACTTTGAGGCAAAGCGTGTCACCGTGGGAGGAGTTTGATTTTAAAGCAAGCTCTCAAAAAATGGTTTTCAGTAAATTAAATTTGTTTTTAATTAAGCTCGTTGAGCACCGGGCTGCCATGCGGGAGGTCGTGAGTTCGACTCCGGCCGGACCAACACTCAGGGTCTTTAAATAACTGAGGAGAAAGTGCTGCCTTTGTAATTACATCCTCAAATGGTTAGACTTTCAAGTCTTCTCCGATAAGGACTATAAACCGTAGGTCCAGTCTCACAAATATCTTCCATGTTCATTAATTCCCTGTGGGACGTTAAAGAACCCACGCACTACTCGAGAAGAGTAGGGGATGAAGTTCCCGGTGTTGTGGCTGTCCTTTGTGAGTATATGGGTGGCTGGGTATAGCAGGTCCACATCAGCTGAATAGCTGCCAAAACTTCAACCTGCTCAAACAAATAAATAACAAACAAACAATATATGAAATGGATCATACTGAACTGCGGATATGAATTCGAGTAAAGCTATGATCCTCGCAGTTAAGGACGCAATTTTAGCGATTGCGTAGAGAAGCCCGTTGAAGTCCTGAATTTTTCAGGCTTCTCTACGCAATAGCTAAAATTGCGTCCATAACTGCGAGGATCATACCTTTACTTGATTTCATATCCGCAGCACAGGTTCATATGACCTTGAAAAATAAACGTGAAAACAGAACGTAAACAAAAATGCAGAACAGTTAATTGGCTTATCGAACAAAAACAAACGAGCACGAATTTTCATTGGCTTAGCGAACGCGGATGCATACAACGTCATCTCACCATGGAACTTTCTGGAATGCGATCGACATCATTTGATCGACATCGCTTGACGTCATTTAAAATGCAGTAATGTGATTGGTCAATCGAACTGTTCACGGCCCATGTTGGGAGTTTCCTTGGCGGGAATAAGGAGAAGCTTTGTTTGAATCTTGCCAAACATTGGACCGTGAAACAAATTGCGAAGTTCAACACTTTTTCAAGGTCATACGAAAGCTGCTCTATATGATTAATTTTTTATATCATTTCGTTCATTGATTCATTCCTCACAGGAAAATTAGAACCAAAAATGACCATCTCCCAACGTCAGTGGCTTCATAGCTCAGTTGGTTAGAGCGTCGCACCGGTATCGCGAGGTCACGGGTTCAAACCCCGTTGAAGTCCTGAAGTTTCAGGCTTCTCCATGTAATTGCTAAAATTGCGTCCATAACTGCGAGGATCAGAGCTTTACTTGCTTTGTTACTGCAACCATTTGGCATCTTGCCTAACGAAATTATGCTTGTTATAAAGTAATTAACGAAATTATACTTGTTATTTATTAATTAGCGAGTCACGTTTGGCACAGCTGTATAAATTTGTAAAATCAAACTGTTTGTCAACAAATCTTTGATTTGTTTACACGTTGTTTTGTTTAAATTGTTATTTTCGCACGATTTTGTTTATCAGCAAAGGAGAATGCTTATGGAGAAACTTGATAAACTTCTGGCGAGTCGTGCTGCCAAGGAACAGACTCTAAGAAATCTTGTTACTAATGAAAATTACCTGAGACGAAGTTTGATGGATGTGAACGAGGCCTTGGATGATCAAAATGCGGAGTTGTCAAAGCTCACGGAATCTATACATGAAAGCAAAACCCTATTCCTTGCCAGAGAAGAAGAGAAGAAAAGACGACTTGTGGACAAGAGGGAATTACTACAGATCGTCGAGAACGAAGAGAAAAAGATTTACAGTTACCAGATCATTGCCAATGAAAGTCGAGCACTAAAGAAGCGGATCGCACAAGATTTGGAGAAGAAAAAGGAATTGGAGAAAATGGTGACTGATCAGAGAGCAACAAGAAGGGTGTCGAAGTCAAAGGTTAGAACCCTCCAACGCGAGGAGCAAGCATTTTGGATGCAAATTAGCCAGAAGGTTAAGTGGATGGCGGAAAATGGCTATGCTCTCCAGGAACCAAACATCAAGGTAAGACAGAGTTGTTAATCAAAATGCTCGTCTCAGGCGCAACCTGGATGTTACTGCTAAGAGATTAACATTAAAAAACCCCATTACTAGATGGAACGAGTTTTATGGTTCCATTTGATGCCCATGATAGGTCAGGTGTCGTCTTTTCTTTTGTGATGAAATACGCAGACAAAAGTTGAGAAGATCATTTCATGAGAGGTTGTCCAAAATAAGCATAATAGCGTACGTGACAATGCCGAAAGGCATTGTGGTAAACTATCAGTTTGAGTCAACGAAAACATGACGGCAATGCTATCGAAAACCTCACCTAGAAATACATGCTCATGTTTTCGTTACTGACATTGAGATATGAGAGGGTTTCAAAATTCAGTCAAATGATCCCGGCCATGAATTTGTAACAAGGAGTTAGGATTCACAGAGAAAGCAAGATTTTGACGACTTTAACCTTACTTATCTTATGTCACGTTTCGCAGAGAAA
>NC_090886.1:52307962-52397962 GCF_036669925.1 Montipora capricornis
TAAAGCTACTTTAAGGATTGCTGAATAGTCAAACTATTTATCTAATACTTGATTACTTGAACTCTAAATCTATCTTCGATGCTCCCAACCACTCTTTTTTCATGGAATTTTTATCAAGTTGAAATTTAGACCATTTTTCTTGGGGGAGGGTGGGTGGGTGGTACTTTGGTAACATTTTACTGCAGCCTTACTTTTTTAATGTGGATTCGCCATCCTTTAGAAAAGAAAAATCAGTATAAAGGTCTGGTTAGAGTTCCTCTTTTGTCCAGGATTTCAAATAATGAGGTTTACAGTCAATTATGATCAACCTCACGAGGTGCCCTGTTATGTATAGGTGTCAACTCTTGCATTAATTTATAACAACAGAATCAACAATAAGGTTCCTGTTACAATTACAGTAAGTTAGGTGTTTTCATAGCTGCATGTGTTCACTTGACGAGAACACTTAGAGAGGCACTTGGCTTGATTTCCAGACACATGCATTGTTAAAAATGAAAAGATCAACGGTTAAGATACCACTTCGCTATCAAAATCAGCATTCATCTCATTGTTCGCAATCCTGGGCATCTGGAGTTCTTGTTAGATTGATTAGGGTGTCTTACATATTCATGAATCCACACGTCAACTGAGTCCTTTCAACAATTTGGCTTTAGGCTGCCTTTACAGAAAATAATCTCTTGGCGAATCCACTCCTCTTCTGTACAATCCCATCAAAAAATTATTTGGCTTTAGGCTGTACAGTGTAAGTCATAAAACAGCTTTAAACATGCCACTCAAAATTTTAAATTATGGGTTGTATTCTATGGTTATGGTCAATTTAGCGATCCTCCTTTTTTGAGATTTTATATTTAATGAAAACAATATTTCATTAAAGGCATTAAAATATTGAGAGCTCAATTAGTTTGTTGACCTTTGTTTGCTTATCTCTTGCAATTGTCTGTTGCTCAGTTCTTGTTTTGTTACTCTATGAAAGTTTGATGTATGACTGGACTGGGAACATGCATGAGGTGATTTTTAGAGATGTAAGATTGAGTATTATAAGAGTGAGTGAACCCTGGATGAATTTTGTTTGGGATTCCCACGCGTCGAATATCAGACAAACACACGGTGTCCTTCTTCAAGGAAGTTCCAACAAATGTTTTTCTTTAATATTGTCAAGAAGAATTCCAAAACATTTTAATGCTTTCAAATGAATGAGTAAGAAAAGTGTATGCAGAAAGTTTGACTTCTTTTCGACAGAGGAGACGATACTATATTTTTTTTGGCTTCGCATTATGCTAACTTTAATCGTAACCACCTTAGACTGTTCTCAGATGGGAGGTGGTGGAGGAGGTGACGTTAAAGAGCAAAAAGAGATGTACAAAATTTTTAATCCCCTCTTCCCACCAGGTCTCATCTTTCCTCGGTAGGAATTGGAATAACTGCCAATGATATCCCACATTCAATGAATACCATTTAAGGATGATTTACAAAGTAAAATTTTGCTGACAACCTTCAACTGCAACTTGATTACGCCATCACTTCACCACAAATCATGTTGTGTGAATTAGACATAAGACACCGGCCGTTATGACAGATGTTCATGAGTCATGCTCAAGTAAATGCACTGGAGGTACATGTACATATATAAAATAATTACCTAAGGATAGTACACGCACTCTCATTGGTCAATAGCTGTGTTTAGATGAGAGTACGGAAACACGGCTGTGACATCACAAGAATTTTGATTGGTTATGTATTGTCAGACGTGCATTTTGATTGGTTGGTAGGAAATATGAGCGTGTGTCAAGAAAATCTGTTTCAATCAAGCAGTAAAAAACCAGCATCCTCCCCCTCCTGTTTACACAATGTAGATGAGGCTATGGTAACACAGAAAACGTTCTCTATTGCTTAATTAGCTGCAGGCCAAAGGCATGAGCGAAAATCTTGCTGTCAAAATAATTGCCCTTTAGGAAGGCATATTTTTATTGTGCAATGAAACAAACACTTAAGTCAACAAAAAAAAAATTCCCTATTATTTTGGTAACCTTATAAATATCTAAAAAAACTGTTCAAGAATTGTACAAGAAGCCATAACAGGAAAATAAAAATGAACTTAAGCACCATTCATTTAATACAATTTAAGATGACCTGTAACTTGATCCACAAGGTCGACAGGGCCTAAAAACCAGATAAACACAAAAAAGTTTACTCAGATAGAGTATTGAACATTCTTAAATTAATTATTCAATGGGACAATAGCAATTTCACGTACATGTAAATACCACATAAAAAGTAATAAGAAAATTGTTGGGTTTCAAAAGCTGAAAACAGTGGAAAATAAGATGCTGAAATTTGAGGGTTAAAAAGCTAGTTTCTACCTCTCCATAACCAAACAGAAACAAGACATTGTCTTAAAGATCATATTGGGATAAAAAGTGGTTGAGGTGCAAGGGAGAGGATTGACAAAAGCTCTTACCTGGTCCTACACCAAGAACAGTTTTGGATCCAGGTGCAATCTGGGTTCTTCCTGCATCTCTAATGATACAAACTTCTAAACCAAGAGACTGTCCTTTTTTTGCAAGATCAATTCTGTCCAGATACAAATAAAAAAGTGAAACATACAGTATAAAATATGATAATGTTATTTTATTTATAAGTGGTGACTTCAGCACATTCGAAAAAACTTGAGTTCTCCCAAGAAGAGTTGACCCCTTAAGCTTGGAATGCAAGATGCTAGTCCGTAACCTAACTTAACAGTGATCTGAAACCAAGAGATTAGCATATTTCAAGAAAATGCACAACTTAGAACACATCAGTGTTCAATTTGTCATTTTTCTGAATTTCAGTCAAATGCTGGATGTAAAAACAGTGCTCAAGTTAATGGTATGACATACCTGTAACAATAGTCTAAGATGCGCAGTATCATGATAAAGAAAAATTCCAGGGTTAACAGAATTAAATGAATTGACATTTTTTGGGGGTTACATGTACTTCTTTATAATATGCCACTGGACAACGTTTGGGTAATTTTTGGTATCACATGATCTGAGTGCTGTCGATTTTGCCGAAATAAGCCCCAAATTTTCAAAATGACCAAAAATGTATCCATGAAGTTAATCATCACCAAGGCTTTTTTTGACTTGAGCCCGACAACCAGAATGAAATAAAACATGTGTGTTTGAAGTGGGGTTTAAAGGCAAGAGGGAAAAGCGATCCTCACAATTATGTCCAGGACAATTTAAGCTATTAATGTGTTTTACAGTGGCAGGTACAAAACAAAGGTCACAGATCACAGGTCACAGGTCACAGGTCATTGTTTTACTGCCTACAGAAAGTATTCTAAACATTCATAAAAGTTAACCCTAGGCCTAATTAGGCCTAAACAAAAGTTTTTAGATCTAAGGTTAGCTTTTATGAATGTTTAGGATACTTTCTGTATTGGTAAAATAATGACCTGTGACCTGTGTTTTGTATACCTGCCGGTCTTAACAGACAATTGAAAAATTCAGGTAGCTTCTGAAAGCTGATCAATGGGATTCAAACCCATCAGTTGGGAGCAAGTCAATCGTGGGGTTTCTATCAGAGAATAATTATAAATTGCCCAGATAATGTGAGGATCATTTCTTCCTTAGTTTTACAATACTCACAATGTTGTCTCATCTGGAGCCTTCACTACAACTTTAGCACATGCTGTTGACTCCCACTGATGAAGTACCTACAAGTAGAAAAATAAACCAAAACAAATGATTGGGATGAACGTAAGATTTTCTAAGTGACAGACTTAAAGCTTTCAACAAAATCAACACCTTCTTCAGCGTATGAACTTCACATGAATTGTACAGTACTAAGTGACCAAGATTTTGGAATTTCCAGAGGCAAAAATGATTCACAGGACCATGCCACACTTTGTGGTGTTAAATAAAGAACTTTTGAGATTATCACTTTGGCAGGCATTGTTTGGTTAAGCAATATTTTAACACACTCTGTCCTAGAAGTGAGACTTGGTAATTTTACTCTGCCTAACGTTAGATAATATTACTTGTCAGTGGGCTATCAACCTCTTAAACGTCCTCTCACAGTCCTCACATTAGGGAGCTTTAGCAATGATGACAGGAATGAGAAAGTTAAACTACATGTACATGTACATTTAACTGCATTTCACAACCTCTGAATCCACTGAAAATCTATTTCCCTTTTAACCCAATGACTGTGAATGAAGTGAGAGTTAATCAATTTTACTGTCTAAAGCCAGATGATTTTGTTTCCCAAAAAGCCTAGGGGGCAGTACTGGAGCCAATGGGATAACAGTCATCCTCTACATCCACAGTCTCGATACTATCTATAACATTGTACCATAGCCAAAATTCATTTTCCATGTACATGTACCTTAGGATTACTTCTTTTAAGTTGTTTACAAAGATCCACAGCTGCATGACAACACTGAAATCAGGAAAAAAAAAACAGCATTAATTTTACAAATACCGCTCATAGATAAGCATTAACAATCAAACACGTTGACAACGCTATTAAGATGAAAAGTCAAGTTGAACGCCTTTGAAAATAAAAGCAACACACTTGCAAACTAGTTTCTTTTCAACGTTTTTGGCCTTTGTCATTTATTTTGACACCTTGAATTGTGTTGATCAGAATTACCAGGATGTAAAAAGATGACAAAGAAGTCGACTTCAATTTGAGAAAGAAAGAGTAAACATAATGCATGATTGTTGCCTAAAGTGGAGTCCCAAAAGAAATCTTCAGGAGTAAGAAAAATGCGCATGTTTAATTGCCGGTTTAAAGGTTATTGAGGCTCTCAGACTGACTTTTGTTTCTCCCAATTTCTGTCAAACAAGTTGAAGAGAACTTGCATCACGTTCTTGATATACATATAACACACACTGCATGTGCATGATCATATACCATTTCAATTCTATTAAAGCTAGGCAAATATTTTACAATTACAACAAACTACATGTAAACAGCAGTTTATGTTGCTGTGAATTACCTACTTGTGCTGCAACTTTCCCCTTTCCCATGCTAAGATCTTGTCTCACTGCTAAAACCATTTTGTATTCGCCACCACCATTAGATATTGTTAGACCCTAAAGTAAAGGCAAAAAAAAAAGAAAGAAAAAGACCACAGCATTACAAATAATTTACAAAAACTATTGACAGTGCGCTAAGGCACAAATTATATATAAAAAAAAAAAAACATGTACCTGCACGATATACCACAAATGTGAGTACCCTTCTCATTGAATACAGGGAGTGAGACTAATAACAGAATTTACTGTCACATACCAGACAACTTTATTTGCCAACTGGGGGCATCCTGGAATGCCTGATTATAGGAGCGAATGGGCTAGAGAAAACCCTCAGAGTCAGGTTGAGATCGGCCAACCTTCAGAGTGTAGTGGTGAAAGCCATGCAGTTGATGGCTGCAATACCAGCCTGATTTCACAGAGTCCAGAGATGGACAACCATACAGGTATTTAATCCCACCCAACAGGAATAATAACTACTACGAACATTCAGCAATTTTAGCATTTTCTTTTGGCATTGAACCATACACTTAATAACAAGTTAAAAACAAGATTGATACTGTAACACCATTATGACTGTTTTGGTGGTTACTTTAACCCTCTGAGCCACTGGGACTTCATTTTGTTCTGGAAATTTGGTTTTATCAGCGAGTTGGTGAAGGTTGAATCCCAACCGTGAAGATTTGAATGCCTGAAGTTTCCAGAACTACATGTAGCCCTTTGTAACTACAGTGAATTTGGTCTCAAACTGATAATGCTTGAAACATCATCAGCCAATTATTTTTTTACGGTGATAACTTTATCTTCAGCAACTTCTTTAATGAAAACAAATTTTGGGTTTTACTCTCCAACTGATGCAACACCTCAGTTTCACTACAAACGAATCCCTTAATTTGCTGTCATTCTTGGCACAAAAATGGCAGCAAGCACATAACATGAAATTCAAGTGAATGCAGTTTAGCAGATTTGATTGAGTGAATAATACACAAATTACTGGAGAAGGGGAACACATGTAGCATTAAAACTGCTGAGCAAGCGCACCCTACCGCCTCCCCTACCCGCTTCCCTCATCTCACACCCTCCCCACTCTCCCACTGCCCAATACTCCTTTCTATGACATCTGGAATTTGCTTTAGCAAAACTAACGTGAAGAGCTCTACTTGTTATCCCTTTCTTCACTCTTAGCTACTTTTACATGTACTTTAATCAAGGTGATTGCCACTAGCTACATGTACAGTACATCAAAATCTCTGAACGGAGTTAGTAAAGAAGTTCTCACCTCATTATCAGCGCTAGACGTACGTTTTTCTGACTTGACTCCTCTCAAAATCCAGCCAAGAGAAATTCCTATCAGAAAAGCTAATATTAAGATGAATGATCCACTAAGGCCTTGAATTTCCATCCAAAAATACTCCATTTTATGTTTCATTTCATCAGATTTCTCACGTGTTCGTTAACTTTGGAACAACAATAAGCCAGCAGTTTTCTGAACAGCAGGTGTAACAATTCAATAAGGCGCACGCATAAATTTGTCCAGTGAATCTGCTGACAAGGTCCCATCCGGCGCGTATTTCAAATCGAATGTTTCTTGATTTTATCCGGAAAAGTCAAAATTGGGCGCTGAAAGTTTTGTAAAAAAGTCACCAAATTTCAGTCTTTGCCATCTACAAAATTATCCTAGGCTGTCCTTCCTTCTAACGTAGAATCAGACATGACCTTGCCCGTTGATCAAGTGAAAGCTTTACATGAAGCTGGTTTGTTTGGAAGCGCAAAGCTGTTGGTAAGTATCTACAGTTTCAAGCAATTGTTTAGGAGTGAATGATTCAATAATAAGTCAATTCTTCGCTGTTTTTAAAAATCATCGATATTATTTTATGCCAATCGTAAAGGTTCCTGGCTTTGTATTAAAATTCAAATTATTTTAGTAAATTTCTGGAATGTTGTTGATCTGAAGTAAATTAATGAAGTCCATTTCCAAAGTACATAATTTTCATGACAGGGTGACTTGTATAGAACTTCCAACTTGCATCCCAGAAAGCAAGGACAAAATGAATTCTGGTGGATCAATTAACACCATCATGAAATTATTTTGCTTCTTTTTGTTGTAGTCACTATCACTTTTTATCATCAT
Organism: Montipora capricornis; assembly: GCF_036669925.1. Lineage (NCBI taxonomy): Eukaryota > Metazoa > Cnidaria > Anthozoa > Scleractinia > Acroporidae > Montipora > Montipora capricornis. Next base: position 52,315,115 of record NC_090886.1, read on the forward strand.
TATCAGTATCTTTATCGTCCTTTAGATTCTAGGACGAGAACGACTATGAGTACGAGATTTGCTCATATAGCAACAGTGAGCATGTACAAACCAGTGTCATTTTGGCAGGAAAAATGTTATACCGTCATCATTTTAATACAAGGTTTTGCAAAAATGTTGTTGCGTCAAAACAAGTCAACGTGGTAGCAGTTTTGGCATTTTTTGATCAGCAAAAAGGCTCAGTTACCAGCAATAAGAATAACTGAGCAACCTATACTGCTAGCAAAGAGTAAGATTAATCATCCGGGTTATAAATTTTTAAAGTATTTTCGCTAAAAACGAGCAGTCAAGTCTTGTTCATGTACTCGTTCTTGTCCTCATCCCAGAGTCTCAAGGTCCCTTTTATCATTGTCATCATCACCGAGTCACCACCACCACCACCCTTGCAGTCATTATCATCATCATCTTCAGTGCACTGAAGGGTGAAACCTTTTTTTGTAGGCAAGCTTCTTGTTGTCTGCGAATGATCATGGAAACCAGGACAAATATGATCTCAACTTCATGGTGAACAAGCATCAGTTACTGATTTATTTTGCTGATTGTTTATTTGATGACGAGCAATACAAACGGGCAGAAGTAAGACGATCTTTTTAATTCCTTAAATAAGCCAATGTTCTTCTGTATATGTAATTGTTTTTTTTTGTTTATTTGGCGAAGCTAATAAAAAAAATAAATAATAAATAAATAAAATAAACATGAATATTCTGACTCCTTATAATTACTTCTATTTGGCGACTTTATCAGGACTGTAAATAATAATTATTGCACCTGTTGTGCTTCAGGTATTTCTCTGGTTCATAATTTTTTTTAACCAGTTCAGTTTTGCTTTGTTGCAGATAATGAATACACGGCATTAGACAAAGAAAAATCAGTATTGAACAGTACCGATAATTTGGAAAATTACATTTACTAAGAAAAAAAATTGAACCATGACACATACATGAAAATGTACTTATTAGTAGACTCCTCTTCTACTATAATGTAACTATCTTACCAGTTAGCAGACTGTAGCTTGCTAAAATATCTACAGTGAAAATCGCCATTAAAACCCAACGTCATGTGGTGCTTGTAAAGGAATTGCATTTTTATAAGAAAGTTTTCATTTGTTTATGTTCAACTCAGGGCTTGAAATAAGAGCCGGTCAACGGACAATGTCCGAACTGATTTGGGAGTTGACTGGTCAACCTTTCATCTTGCTGGTCATGTTGACCGGTCACATTTGATCGTTTTGAAAATGAAATAAATTAAAATTTCCATTCTGTTCAGTTGTAGCAACTCGCTGTGTATTGTCATTTGCGGAACTCTGATCTGAAACCCTGGGTGAAGTGCAACAAGAACCGTTGTTGACAATGAGTGCTTTAAATTGCTATAAGCTCTATATTTAGCTAAGCAACAACTTTTTTGGAAATATATAACGCCAGTTTTGGTTCATGGGCCCCTGTTTTAAGAGTTATTTATTTTATATAATTTGACAGGCAAGAAACGGTATGACTGTGGTGACCAAGCTAAAATGAATTTGGCCGGTCATCATGTCCAGAGACTCTCCAGAAATTATTTCGAGCCCTGCAACTTGATACTCCTTGAGCAGGTTCCATTAACCCATTGACTCCCAGGGGTTCCCCATTGACGAGTAAAATCGTCTGGCATTTAGACAGAGTAAAATACTCGGTACTATGGCCAGTTCAGGTTGGCTTGGGAGTCAAAAGGTTAAGGCAACTAAAAGGTACCCATTTTCAGTATTAACTTCAACTAGTTATTTTTCTTCAGACTTTTTACACAAGAGCTGTCCAGTTGAGGAAAACTATCATTAAACACAAGCCTAAGACGTGTCAACCTCTGGTAAGTGTATAAATTTCAGAACGTCAAAGTACTTCACTGTAGTTTTGTCATAATGATTGTGTAGTGTTGAACTCCGGTTGAAATAAAGTTGCACATTAAATTATTTTACATGCGGACATACTAACCTTGACTACTTCTGTTATCAGTCGTGCAGTTGTTAAAATGATTACCAGTACATCCTTTGGTACAAAATATGTAGGATTTCTTATTAGATTGTAAATGAATGTCCTGGGCATGATGCTGCGGAAATGACTGGTTAAAAATTGTTATTGGTGAGTTCTTTCTTTTTTCAGGGTTTGCTATCTGAGGTTGAAGTTAAATACAAGATATCACAGTGCCATTTGCATATGAAGGAGTTCCGAGAGGCAACAGCAATAGTATGTCAAAGTCCATTTTACCAGTACTTTATGAGCACTGCCATATCGCTTATAACTTGAATTGGTTTAACCTCTGATTTTTTTAAAAGTAACCTTTACAATTCTCCTGGCATTTCTTTAAAAGGCTAGTATGTTCAGCAAAGGACAGATCATCATACCTTACTGTTAATTAAAAGTGGTACTATGACACTAAGTGACCCAAGGTTTAAGCTGTGATTTCAATAGACACCTGTTTATTTTAGCTGGAATTTTCCTATTTTATGGTCCGCTAAAAAAATCTTGAGACAGCTGGATCGAGTAGAAAATAATGCCAAAACTCACTAGTTTATAAGAATGCAATGCTTGTGTATGCAGTACAGGAGCTTTGGGCTTTCACACTTTTAACCCTTTCACCCCTAAACCAGCCTAAACTTGCCATACTTTATAGTTACTGTATTAAAATTTTTACTCTCACTGTCTAACGCCAGACGATTTTACTCGTCAATGGGGAACCCCAAGTAGTCAATGGGTTAATCACTCACTGATCCATTAAGCTCATGTTTTGCATAAAAATTAGTAAGCCGCGTTTATGCTGAAATTTTAGGCAAGTGAGTGCACATGTAAATGATGTCACTTTTCCCTAGACCCAGTTTTGAATGCGAGTAATGTCAGACTGTGAAATCCAAAACTTACACTCATAGTAAACTGCCTTTGAATAAAAATCAAAGCTCAAAATTTTGTCAGTCAAGTGTTAAGCAATCACACTTTCAAAATCTGATGGAAAAAAGTGATTTTTTTATCATTATGCATAGTTTACTGTACCGCTTTTAAATTAACAGTTTGTGAGTTCCTCTTAAAAGTACTTGTAAGGTTTTTAGGTTTTGAGGTGTTGTGAGTCAGGCTCTGTGGTAGTTGCAGATGCATGTAATCAAAAGCACAGATCTCACGCAAATCTTGTTCTCCTTCACACTGAAAATTTAAGTGGCCAGTGTTCGTGTTGTCAGTCAATATTCTTTTAAGTACAATAATACAATACAATTATAACAATTTATTTAGAGAGGGAGGCACTGATGGTAGTAATAACATAATTAATCTCTCATACTTTTCTAACTTTTGACCTTCTAGCTTATAATACGACAGAAGACAGATCACAACACCATTAACTCCTGACCATGCCCTGCTCTTTGCGAATATTGTGCGGGTTCTGTAACGCCCCACAGGGCTATGAAAATGGAAGGGTTTTGAGACGGGTCCTACTGTAATGGTTCATCGTCCTTATCCAAGAAGACTAGAGTCTAACCATTTTCAGATGCCATTGCAAATGCTGCACTTTCTTACATGTTACATGTATTTAAAGACCCTGAGTTGTACTTACGACATCCCAAACAGTAGTCCGATGTTCAACCAACTGAGCCAACCAGAAGGCCGCCAGTTTGATTGTTTTATCTATGATAAATCTTAAGTAAACCATAATTTTATTCGCAGCTTGAGGGAATATCTCAGAAGCAAAGATCTCTTAAAATCAACATGTCCTTGGCAAAACTTTACCAAAGGCAGGGCATGGAAAGGTAAATATCCCATTTTTTTCTTTGAATATTATTGTAGTAATATTCAGCACTTTGTACTCATTGCTTGATTTTGTGATAATATGTGACCTTCCACGGGAAAACGTACACTAACGTTTGCCCGTTAAACGGCTTAAAACTAACGGACGGTTGACGGATATTCAACGGTTTTGAAGATTGGTTTAACGTTTTTTACTAACGCTCTGACGGTTTGTGCTAACGCTCTAACGGTTTTTGCTAACACTCTAACGGTTTGTGCCAACGCTCTAACGTTCTTTCCATCAGTTCTAACGTTCTGCCTTAGCGCTTTAACACTGAGTCTTAGTTCTAAGCTTGAAAGGCTGATAGATGACACCACAACGTAGTGAGCGATTACCGTTCATCGAACAAAGGCCATGATTTGAAGTACTAGCACCATCGTGAGCTGGCCAAAACAAATCGGATGCACATTTCAGCGAGTTTTTTGCTTTAAGAATACTACGATGTAGACAGGCCACCAGAAACGATTGCATGACTTTTAAAATACGATTCCGAAGAGGCGCGCCCATGGCGACATAACTGCTGAATGCAACGAAGTCCGGATAAAAGTGGCTAATCTCGATATGGTTTGATCTTCGGACTCACAATGAAGCGATACATTACTAAATTGTGAATTTCTCACGGCATCCATTACTTCATTGGCTACTGTAGTTGCAAAGTAAAATGCAACAAATTATTATTTTCATCCAAAGAAATGTAGCATTTCATGTTGTTTTCAAAGCCGAAGTAACGATAAATTCAAAGCGGTGCGTTCATAAGAGAGCTCTTTGCTATAAATACGATAAAAGAGTTCTGTATCATCAGTTAAGATGCCGAGGGAGCAAAAAAGCTCGCGAGAAACTCCAGGCGAGTGGTTAAGTTAAACAGATATTTTTCAGTTGAAATTTGGTAAGTCATGCATCATTCAATCACATTTAATTTGGCGTTCGCGCAGGATGGGTCTTCGATCTTTGGTTTTCGTCTTTGGAGTCTTTATTGTCCATTCTACCTATTAGCGTAGTTATTTCAGCTTGAGGTGAACGTCGAACACAAACCCTTCATTTTTCTCAGTATTTTTAATTTTTTAAAAAGCGCTCTACTACATGTAATTCTACTAAGTTGTAGAAGGACACGGCCGGTTTTCCCAAAGAGGGTCACATTTTTAAACGACGCTCTACGAATCCGCTGATCCGGAACAATCGATACAGATTATTAATTGATTTGCCACCAGAATCCAAGATTTGCCCAACGGATAAGGTTAATAACTTATACATCTGACGTATGAGACTAACGCTCTAACGGACGAGGCTGACGCTCTGACGGATGAACCTAATGTTCTGACGGATAAGACTAACGTTCTAACGGATGAAGTTGACGCTCTGACGGTTTCATGTAAACTTCCAACGGACGACTAACGGATATCTAAGTCGCTTCGGTCAATTTAACGGTTTAGCGTTAGTGTACGTTTTCCCGTGGAAGGTCACATATTTGCAAAAATTTATAAAACATGGGCAAATAATATTATTTAATATTGGCTCATATAGTTTCCTTAAAAGACACCTAGTAAACTCAAATATTACTCTTTCTTAGCATTAATCTCTCCATCCAAAGCAAACATAATTTGTCACCCAGAATTTCCAGTATATTGAGTTTCTTTGAGTGATAGAAATGTCTATGAATTCTATATGGAGAATGTTTATATTTTTTACTGTAAGTTAGAGTACTGCGACTTTAAACAAATCAAAATTTACAGACTGGTATGTACAAATCATGTACTTCTGTGAACCGTCACACTTTTAACTAAATGTTGTTTTTGGATTTATTGTTCATACAATGTCATTTCTTACAGGCCTGCTATTTCTTGTTACAAAGAAGTTCTGAGGTAAAGGAAACACAAAGACACATTAAATTTTCTTTTGAAATGAATAGAATGAGATATCAGGAATAAGCTGATTTGCGTTTCATTTATGTATTCAGGGTATCTCCTCTTGCGTTGGAAGCTGTGATTGGCTTGTTGTCACTTGGAGTTCCCGGACCTGAAGTTACCTCACTGACCTCGTCATCAGCTTCAGGGATAGATTGGTAAAAAAGTTGGCTAAAAATTTAAATTTGACATTTGACCTGTTATCAATATTATTTTTATTGGAGATGAGATTGTGTTCCATAGAGTCAGACCCTCCCAGAATTACTGCATTATCAGAGACATGTCATTTATAAACGACAAAGCAGAATTTCCCTTTAAATCGAAACATCAAAGACAGCACCTGTACAGTACCTATTTACATGTACAACAAATTTTAGGCTAATGTTTGGAAGGTTAAGTCTTGAAATGCTCATTGCAGTACTGTTTAATAATTATGGCTGCGCTACTTTGGCAATAAGCAAAATGAAAGCCTGGTATAATTTTCTATGTACTGTTTAATAACAAGCAGGAGTGTTTTGTCAGGTTTTAGACCTGATAAAACATGACCTGTGAGTTTATTAAACATTCCACCAAAGGCATGTCCCTCTGGAGTTTTAGACCTGATAAAACATGACCTGTGAGTTTATTAAACATTCCACCAAAGGCATGTCCCTCTGGAGTCTGAACAAAGGTTCAAGTTGTGAGAAGAGAATGTTTAGTATACAAGGATTTGAACAAGCTAAGCTGAATGAGTATGCTCTATAAGAAGAATTTCAAGGAGGAATGTTTGTCAGTTTTTAAAGCTGACGTGCACAAGACGTTTTTCGATGACCTTATGGCCTGTTTTGCTCATGAATTATTAATGAACTTTAAACAGATCAGGGGTTTGTCATGTACAGTGTACTCTCTCACAAAGTGACCAGCTCCTATTTGGCTTGATATAGCTCCATTGGTAGTCTAGCACTGCACTAGTCTTTTAGTGACACAGTCATCTGAGGTCATGGGTTAAAATCCTGTTCAGCGACCTAAATTCTGCAGGTATTTCGCTGCGACATTAGCATTCGTAACTGTGATCATTTTAAGACTTAAGGGCATATGTGATGTTACGTTGACATGAAGGGTTCAGGGACACTTTGAAACATTTACCATGTATAGAACATGCATTGCATTGTGGTGTAATCCTAGAGTTGTAGTCACGTTTTGCCAACCTTCAGGATCCCTTTAAATGCACAACGATCTTGAATTATAAGGCAAGGATAGAATTAGGACTCTTTTAGATTGAGAGCCCTGACCAAATTAACCAAGCTAATTGCTTGATCCTTGCAGCAGAGTCAAATTTGTCTGGGTAAGAACAAGTTGTAGTATTTAGACTTTGTTGCTACAAGTAGAAACTTTATCTTGTTTTTATCTTGTTTTTATCTTGTTTTTAATATTTGTCTCATGGTTATAAGGTTTGGACCCTGGATGAAAGGGCAAGCTCTAACAGCATCAGGAAAGCATGCAAGTAAGGCAGTGTATTTTCATTATTTTAAGGTTCAATTGCTCCTATTCTCTCCTTGAAGCCACTAACTGTGGATAAATCTACAGAGGTAGTGGTGTCAAAGCTTACTATTGAATATTTTCTTTTCTTAGAGGGAGCTCTGGCCCTGAAGACACTAGAAACACAGGTGCAGCAGTAAATTTATTAACTAAATTTATGCTTCCAGGGAAATTGCCCAGTTTGTTTTGTTTTTGTTGTTTGTCAGCATTTTTTTTACTTTTTATTCTTTATTTTGCAGAGTTTAAGGGATAATGTTGAACTACTTTGCAATGCTGGTGAGATGTTTTACAATGCCGGGGACTATAACAACGCCAAGTGTTTCTTTCAAAGGGTAAATGTCTTGAATTTTTATTATTTAATAGACTTTTTCAACCACTTTTGTGACAGTTCTTTGCAGAGATTAGGCAGAGACTACTACTTTCAAATTGGGTGTGATTTTGTTGATTAGAACTACATGTACTAATGACTGTGCGTGAAAAAAAATCATTTATTCCCCACATTCATTTCAATTGTTATTAATTTTATTGTCAGTCTTGTTTACTGTGAATTCTTCTTGGTGGTCAGTGTGTCCTACTGTTGACATACATGTAAGTCATAATATAATTGTACATTATCACTGGTGAGAGATCTAATGATGAAGATATCCTTGGTTTTTGCAGGCTCATTCTCTCGACCCGTGTACTCTCCAAGGAATGGATATTTATGCATTTTTACTGTCTCAGGGTGGACCTGGTAACAGTGAAGGACTGGAAAAGTATATATTAACTGTCAACAAACCTAAGTCAGCATGCAATACATGAAATCATAGCTGTATATTTTGTTTTGTGCTGCTATGAAATAATGATGTACTCAATCAACCACTCCCCTTTATAAGGGCTTTTCGGGGCTAATGAAGCAATTAAGCAAACAAATTCAGGCAATGGCCAACGCAGGGACGTACACATGTACATTTGTACCATTTGGTTATTTACCAGTGTGGAGCTACATATCCAGAACAAAAAACTTTAGCCTGAGGTTAGGGCAGGATTTGAATGTAGGATTATTCCAGACTGTTAGACCAAATCCCTTAGCAGTCCACCAGGCTGCCTCCCTCAAATAGAATCATTCTTGAAGTCAGTTCGATGTATTATCAATTCCAGAACTTCTCAGAATAAGACTGTCCAGCATAGTGCACAAAGTAGCTCTTAAAGTAATGAAATGAGGACCTTAAAGCGGTCATTTCTTTTTTGTGATTGCGCAGGCTAGCCAAGGATCTGATCCAGGTCACCCAGCTCAAAGCAGAACCTTGGATTGCCATGGGCCACTTCTGTAACGTGACCAACCGCAAACAAAGAGCAGTGTATTTTGCACAGAAGGTAGCTGCCAGTTGATAATAATAGTGGTGTAAGATAGGGTCAGGAAGTATTTTACAGTACATCTCTCTGTCCATCCGTTACTGTTCTTCTACAGTCAATCAGTTGTGCAGTACTATGTATCTGTCTGTTTGTCGGTCGGCTAGTCAGTTCGTCCAAGAAGTGGTTGGGGCAGATAATTGGTTATTAGTCGGTCAAAATGGCTTTTATTCACTGAGTTACTGGTGTACATGGAGTGACTGTGTGTCAACCAGGCAGTCCCCTAAATTAATTTCATGTTGATGACGGGCCAACACTCGAAACTTGTCACTTGTCACTTCATTTTCAAACACAATCATGATTGTACAAACAAGACAATGGTAGCCCACAGTTAGCATAGCTATTCTTGGCGGGCCACTTACACTACGATTGTTACTGGCTCACAACAAAGTAAACAAAAAGACACTTAGAAATTGACAAGAGTTAAACATGTCAAACAAGAATTACGCAAAAACGCCTCGTACATAAGGTAGGAAATGTTCTAAAAATGATTTGGTTTTATCAACGGAGTTGATAATGTAAATTGGCCACCGTACAGACATAACCCCTTCATTCGTTCTAAAAATGATTCGAGATATTAAAGGTAACTCTTAAAGAAAAGCCATCTACTTTGAAAGATCGATGTAGCGCATATCAACATTCAGCATGTAAATGATGGCATGATTCCCCGAAACAGCCACTAAACCCAGGTACAGTAACTCCAAGTCCTTTTTGTTTTGTTAGGCCCACACTATTGACAATCGTAATGTCCAAGCACTGGTTTTAAAAGGTTAGTAAAATTAACGAAACTCCAATTAACTGCCAAGAACACTTAGAAAGAACCGGGCTGCCATGCGGGAGGTCGTGAGTTCGATTCCGACAGGACAAACCACTCAGGGTCTTAAAACAACTGAGGAGAAACTTCCCGGTGTTGTGGCTGTCCTCTGTGATTATATGGGTGGGTGGGTATAGCAGGTCCACATCAGCTGAATAGCTGCCAAAAAAATTTCAACCTGCTCGAACAAATAAGTAACAAACAAATAACAATAATTAACAAACAACCACTTTCCACTATGCCGTTTATATGACCTAACGTCACCTTATAGCTAGAAAGTGCCAAGTTACGACACACTTCGCCTTCTTTAAATGCAATCTCTTAAAAAGACAGCACTTACAACCTAGAGAAAACCAAATCACTTAGGTGACTTCTCACCGCAAATAAGCCTCTTCTGAATTATCTTCACCCATTTCAAGTGCGAGTGTTATTTAATAGTGATACTTAATGTACTTCTTCTTTTCGTGTAAATGAACACTCATTTTTCGAAGGAAATGATTCATAAAATGAATCATATATTGAACTGCGGATATGTAATCAAGTTAAGCTATGATCCTCACACAGTTTATGAACGCAAATTTAGCAATTGGCTTCTCTACGCAATTGCTAAAATCGTATTCTGGGGTGGAGGGATGGCGCAGTGGTGAGAGCATTCGCCTCCCACCAATGTTACCCGGGTTCGATTCCCAGACTCGGCGTCGTATGTGGGTTGAGTTTGTTGGTTCTCTACTCTGCACCGAGAGGTTTCTCCGGGTACTGCGGTTTTCCTCTCTCCTCAAAAACCAACATTTGACTTGATTTGCGTTAATTGTTGATTTCAATTTACAGTGTTCCTAATTAGTGCTCCAGTGCTAGAAGATTAGACACTTAAATAAAGTTCCTTTCCTTTCCTTTCACTTGAATACTTCATTTTTATTAATTCGCACTTAGACTCGCTCTGAAAATGAGGCTAAATTGAATACAAAAATGGTCTATTTCGCGGAAAGGAGTGGTAAGAGTGATGCAACTGGGAGGAAATTGAAAGTTGGAAGACTATGACCACTTCTTGTTCTTGGAAGTTAGGTTTTTGGTTTCCTGGGACAATATGGCCGCTGTGTGACAAGGGCGAATGGAATTACATTTTAAATGTTTGACGTGACTGTTTGCCTATGCGCAGAGACATCAAAATTTGCGCGTGTAAACGCAATTTATTATACATGCAAAACAAGACTTTAAAACTCTGAAAGCCCGAAACTCCTCGTGCTGCATATTAATTCAGCCGCGCACACATGTTTTGCATTCTTAAACTATAGATGGTTTTCACTTGACGTCACAGCGGTTATTTTGGTACACAGAACAACAGAGAAAAGAAGTCTTTCCGGAATTTAACTATACATGTACATAATGTGCACACACATGGCCTTCTCTTCACGTGATTGAAAACCATCTGCAGTAGAACCTCGCTATCTCGAACTCGCATTCCTCGAACTCCCTGCTATCTCGAACATAAAGCCATTTCCCTGGGATTTGCCAATAAAATATCAAGCATTTTTACTCGTTTATTTCGAACGCGTTTAACTCGAACTCTCCGTGACCGAACTTTACCCGGTTATCTCGAACTCTAATAGCGATATTGGTCAATAAAGATCAGAAACTGTCTGAACACACCTGGTTATACATGACACTTTTGTTACAGCATACAAATCATGTGTTGTATTAATCTATGCCGAGTATGCTTGTTCTAGTCTATGCTTAAAAGCTGTTTTTATAACACTTCAATGAATTGTTTCTTCCCCGTGAGGTGAAGGGTGCAAAGGACTTGCATGCCGTCTCCATGGCAAGGTTGACGGGTTTGCCTTTCACTATTACAGCACATGAATTGTCTTTATCGGCTCGAAGAAACGATGTGACAAACTGTTTGATCACCAGCAAGAATAAACTGAGTCTCTAGTTGTTGCGGCGTAAATATGCACGCAAAACGAATAATCATGCAGAATACACTCTTCCAGTTTAAAAATGTTTCACAAATAAATGTCGTATCAATGGGTCATCACTACTTTTATTAATTACAGTTATTATTTTGTAATTTGGCACTGATCGGTTATCTTGAACCCCCGCTATCTCGAACTTTTTTGTGTTTCCCTTGGCTGTTCGAGATACCTGGGTTCTACTGTATTGAGTCTGACGTCATTTTCTCCTCGATCTACAATAGCTCTCTCAAGATACAATGAGATACAATGATTTGCTATTAGTCTCTCCCCCACGGGGCTTTTCAGGACTAATTTTACAATACTTTTGTGGGGGACTTTAGCCAGACTGCTTGTTACGCAGTTTACAATTAATTTTTATGGAAGTGAAAGATGCCCCCGTCCAGCTTAGGTTAGACCACAACACCAGGGACTACGTCCCCTACTCTTATCGAACAGTGAGTGGGTTCTTTAACGTCCCATACTATTTAATTTCCAACAAGGGTTATGAGACGGGACCTCCGGTTTACAGTCCTTATCCGAGAAGACTTGAAAGTCTAACCGTTTGCAGATGTAATTACAAAGGCAGCACATTCTCCTCAGTTATTTTAAGACCCTGAGTGTTGGTCCGGCCGGAGTCGAACTCACGACCTCCCGCATGACAGCCCGATGCTCAACCAACTGAGCCACCGGTGCGCGGTGACTTTAAAGTTAGTGATGGCGGGCCACAATGCAAAAATTTTAGTTAAAATAAACAGAATTTTTTTTTAATCAAGCCTTAAAACTTAGGTCACCTAGCGTTAGTTAACATAATTTTGAAATCCGAAGGAAAAAAAATTTTTTCGGTCATAGTAGTACTTGAAAATTGTTCGCCGAAAGCGAGGTGAATATCGGTGAATAAAAATTGAGACGAAGTCGAGGTTTTTATTCGCCGAGCCTGAGGTGAATAATTGTTTTAGTATAATTTCATTGGTGATTATTTGAAAAATATGCGTTATACTCTATGTTTGTTACTGATGTTTTTTCAGCGAGTTTACTACAAGCCTTGGAGAAGCAACAAGAAGCGTTGTTACATTTTCGTGAAGCAGTAAAATTAGCTCCATGCAACTTTGAAGCTCAAAAAGGTAATCAGAGTTCTGATCGATTGATCGTGACATGTAACTCAGGGCGAGCTCGATATAGTTTAGGTGGGTGAACTAGATTATTTACGGGGCGATCTCAAGGGGCGAACTTGCAAAAGGCGAAACTCCCGGTTTCCAACTCAAAAATCAGGAAAAGAAAATTCTTGAGGATAGAGAGCGATTACAATAGTTTTCTCGAGGAATATTTAATCATTCATTATCATCACAGGTCTTGTTGAGTGTTATATGGCTGCAAAAAGAGTTAAGGAGGCACTGACAGTGGCGAAGAATGCACACAAGACAATGGGAGCTAATCCTCGCACTTTAACCGTAAGAATATTTAGCACAAGTTGACTCTTATCAAAAGTCTGTAACCCATAAGTCCTGATCTGCGATGGAATGCGGCGGCCCATCAGTTTTCGGTATTATCGCAGTTTTACGGGTACAAGGCACACTCGGTTATAAGACGCACCTTGAACTTTTAACCTTGTCGGCATTTATGCCACAAACTGAAAATCTCATCAACATACTCGGTTTTTTTGTTTAGCGTCGAATGCGTTTCCTGATATTGGGTCGGTCGGTCGGTCGGTCGGTCGGATTAAAAAAAAACAAAACCTAAAAAAACAAACCATAAGCAGTCTCGAAATCGGAGGCCTGGTACCACAGCCTCATAACTCTGGAGCCAGGAAAACAACAAGACGTGAACCTAAAACCAATATGGAGGAAAAGTTGGTAGAATGTTGTTGCAAAATTAAGAGCGTGGGGAAAAGGATCAACCACCGAGACTCCTGTGCAACATAAAAATAGTTTAAAAACGTCGTTAATTTTTTTTTTTTTGGAAAATGCCGAAAATTTGGGTAGGTCGGACGACGCGAAACGGCGAAAAAAAAGGGGATGGCCTTATGCTCTCAAGTGAAGATTTTCGTGTTAGTTAAGGACAATGGCAGAAGGAAATTCAACTAGAATTTAGGGAGAAACCTTTAAACCTTGCTGTTATTAGTACTTTCTTGAGGGTCTTTTGGTTGTACAATGCTAAGAATTTCGGAAGGCCATTATCACGAACGTTGGCGACGGTGTGAGGCCACCATTTTGGGATCCCTGTAAGGGGAAGACTGGGACGAGTTTAAGATACAAAATGGCGGCAAAGGATCGAAGAACCGTCCCTGCGCGAATTTTGTTCGCAAGAAGATACTCGCCTGTGGGACGCACCTTGAGTTTAGAGCACATTTGGGGCCATCAAGCATTTATTTGAGAAAAAATACTGCGTCTTATAACCAAGAAACTACGGTATCTAGTATTAGGACGACTACTGCTAGATTTGTGCGGGAAAAAGACGTGGCGGTATTGTTTTCCATACACGATCCACGATTTTGTAAAAATCAAATGTCCATTAGTAATTTTTAAAAAAGTGTGCATCAGTGGGCCATTTCTGAGTTCATGTCTACCTCCTCTTCAAAGGGAGTCTAAGTGCGAAGTTTTTGTTATGAAAATTATTTTTCATTCATATGTAAAGTAGAACTATTTACCATCGCAAAGATTTCGTACTTAGACTCGCTTTGAAGAGGAGGCAGGTATGAACTCGAAAATGGCGAATTCCAACATCTACAAAACACCCACCCCTTGGAAATAAACTATCATTCATCAGATCTTTAGCACCCGTCTGGTAATGTTAGCACCATCTTACTCAGATCCCTGCACGTGTTGACCGTTCTTTCCAGGCAAAACAGTGTTAAAGGTAAAGTTTTATGCAGAAAGTCAGAAAATTTTCTTATTTATGTTCTATATTTCTTTATTTAGCTTTGTGCTTCGGTTATGGCTCACGAACCAGCTTCTTATGACAAAGTGAGTACATTGGCTCTGTTAATGACATGTGCTATAGAGACTTTAAAAGGACAGTGTCACGGTTTTGCGCATGTCTAAGCTTTGGCGCCAGCGGTTGTAAATTTTACGTTTCTTACTGAACCAGATGATGTTCATTAATAGGCCATTTCCAAATTCATGTCTGTCTGCTCTTCAAAGCGAGTCTAAGTGCGAAGTTTTTGTGATGATAATTGGTTCTACTTTACATATGAAAGAAAACTAATTATAAGAAAAACTTCGCACTTAGACTCGCTTTAAAGAGAAGGCAGACATGAACTCGGAAATGGCCTATTAGAGTATTGAAGAGAATACACTGAATGACTGAGGCCCAAGTTTGGTGGAAGATACTGCGGGTTTACAAAGAAAACATCAAATTTAGTTTTGACCACCGAATTTATTGCACTGGTCGAACATTTTAGTCTATGTACGAGTTGTCAGAACGCACGAGTTATCTATTAGCGTGCAGGAGGTTCATAACACAAAGGAAATGATTGCAAAAGGAATTCCAATGAGTAATTCCACCTCTATGGCATTGTTTCCGTTTCCTGCATCAGTGCTTTTGATTGTTTCAATGACAATGAAATTAAATGGGTTGACATGATAGTTTGCCCATGCGCAGAGACGTGAAACTCTTCCCTTAAGATCTACGACGGCGGCGGCGACGAAAAGGTCACCTCAAAATAGCACTTTGCTTTACCGTAACTCTTTCGCGTTTTTCCACTTCGTTCACGTCGTACAATGTCGGCGAAGTATCCAAAAAATAAATTGGGTACTAGCGGTTTCAGAATAAAAATAAAGAAGGAAGATCAAAACCTCTGTGTTGGTTATTTCACGTCGTTGTACCGAGTACCGCAAAGATATGGGCTGTAATTAGTACCGCGCGAGTATTTCTCTTCTTTTAACCAAAACTCCCTATTCACACCTTCATCTTCAATGTTGGCTTGGACGTCTCCCTTTGCCTAAACCAAAAGAAAGCGGCTTTATCAGTTTGTTTGGTTTTCTCCGGGTACTCCGGTGCCCCCCCCCCCTCTAATGCCTCAAAAACCAACATTTGATTTCATTTGCACTAATCAATATTTGTTGATTTCAGTTTACAGTGTTCCCAATTAGTGCTCCAGCGCTAGAAGAGTAGACACTAAAATGAAGTTCCTTTCCTTTTCTTTCCTTTGTTCTGCACTGTTTCTTTTGTCAGGCCACGAGTATGTTGGAGAAGAGTTTGGCCCAAGATGAGACATACACTGATGCGGCTTGTTTGCTCGCGGAGATTTTGGGAAAGAAACAGCAATACGATAAAGCTATTGCAGTGTAAGTACAACGCAAGAAACCAATATAGAGAAAAACACATCAGTTGTATTTTTGTTCTTTCTCCTTCTTCCATTCTAAAGTGTTGAAGTTATTTTTCATGCCAGATTGCCTTGGTTCTGCAGAATCAAGACAAATGACAATGTCACAAATCTGTAAGCCAATCCGAGGTCTAATTTGCCTAACTGTTTGTGAAAAATGATGCAGTTTTTATATTCCTAATTAATTCACAAATTTCATGATTTGCGTGATTTGTGTGAATCCCCTAAGGTCAGATGATTAGCATCCCTGATTCATTTGATTCGATTTGTTTTTTTCAGGTTGAGGAAGCACATGATATATGACCGCACTCCTCGCTTGCATCAGTTGCTTGGTGATTATTTAGCGCTGACAAGTGATTATCAAGAAGCACTGGATCATTACACACAAGCGCTGAGGTGAGATGCTTTTAATTTAGAGAGAAAAAAAGAGGGTTTTCTTCCGTTCGGATATCAATAGTCAAAATGGTTTTCTTAGTAATTTTCCGATTGGCTGAATGAATCTTGTGCCAAAATGAAGCTGAATTGTGATGTGCGCGTTTTCGCGCGCTTCACGCGGGTTTCCGCCTGTTGCAGGTTTTTGGCTTCACGTTTGATCGTCCGTCTCCGCTGTGATTGGCCTTTTAACAGCAATTATATAGAAAAGGAAAGGAAAGATCTTTAAATAATGCGTCTGGTCGTTCTAGCGCTGATGCACTAATTGCGGACACTGTAAACTGAAATTAAAAATTAACGCAAATCAAGTCAAATGTTGGTTTTTGAGGAGAGGGGAAAACCAGAGTACCCGGAGAAAAACCTCTCGGTGCAGAGAAGAGAACCAACAAACTCAACCCACATATGACGCCGGATCTGGGAATCGAACCCGGGTCACATTGGTGGGAGGCGAGTGCTCACACCACTGCGCCATCCTGGCACTTATTTGATTTACTTCTCCCAATGATTGGGTTAATAATCTCTTGAATGTTATTGGATTCAGTGTAAACGCTTTCAACTCATTTGGTTTTTGGTTTTTCAGTATGAACCCTGGAGATAGCAAAGCAATGGAAGGGATACAAAATGTTGAAAGAGCTAGCGGCGGAGAAGCCGAACACGACAGTGCGAATGAAACCGAAGAGCCAGACGGAGAAGGAATTAGTTTAGAGGAGGTAATTAAAAAAAACCCATCTGCATGACTGTTCAACTGAAAGCGCTTTCAAATGACGGCGGTTTAAGGTGTACTTATTAATTGTTAGGGGGACATCGAAGACCAAGATTCCTGGGATCGTGGATCGGTAATAACACGAAGTTGTTTTCTTTTTTTTTTTTCAACCAGTTTTGAATTTTAATGTCACTTGTTTCAATTGGGAAAGGCAACAAAAATGTTAATTTGGTTTTTTTTATTCTGTAGCTCTTCTGATGGTCATTGGGGTTTTCAAGAGAGACGAATGCTGTTGGAAATCGAAGGAAAACTGCTAAAAAAAACTGGCTCCACAGAAAAACCGAAGGCTCACATCTTTGAAGCGACTTAGGGGATTTTTACATACCTGGTGGAAGGAATATTCAAGCATGACAAAGAAACAATTGTCGTTGCTTCACAGAAAAAAATTGAAAAAGCATCTGAACGCCGGCCCGCTGCCCTGCCATACCTTAGCCCCTTCTGTACTAGGATTGTCTCACTCTCATATTCAGACTGCCTTTTCCCCCTCTAACTTCCCGAACGCAACGGGACGGGAAGATGAGAGACCTAAGGAACGCGAAAGAGGGTATTTAACTTGACATGTTGCAGGGATCTCCAAAAAGCGAAGCTCTCTCAGTAAGAAAGACTATATCGCTAGACAGAATACGGAAACTGAAGTATATGGCGCGGGAACGATCTTCCTTCTAAGTTCGTCCAGGCGTTTGGATGTTCTTACCCCGCGTAAACAAACTCCAGATTACTGATCCGCGCGCTTTGTATTTGAATGGAATAATTATTTTATTAAATTTTCGTTAAATTCTGAGCGCTTGAACACTTGGAATCAGTTTCCAGCTTGTCAACACTTGACGCATTCACTTTCCATATTAGGTTATACAGTATAATTCTGAGCTAATAACAGAGATTGAGTGAGCCAAACAGAAAGCTAGAAACGCAAACAATTTTAATTGTTAACATTATGTTCTGTGGTTTAAAGTGATTTTGTTGTTTTCGTGGAGGTTTCCTTTAATACTAACACTAATTCATCGTTTATATAGCGCACTATACAAAGCTTTAAAGTGCTTAACAAGAATATCAAATTGTAAAAAATAAAGATCACTAGAATCGAAAAGTTATTACAGTCGTTAAAACTGTAATCAGAAAATGACAACAATAAAAAAGTGCAATGTCAGGGTCTAGAGGAGGTTAAAAATAAGAACATATTGAACAGAATTACACAGTTTAGCCGCGAAAGCACGTTCTCCAAACGAAATGGTGTTTGTTGTCGGAACTTTTGGTACCAATCAATAATCTTTCTCATTATCACATTTATGGCGGTTAAATTTCACCGGAGAGTCGTCGGTTTAGAATAGATATACGGTGGCTTGTACGAGTATAGTATGATAACCATTTTTCCGACTCACCGTACAGATACATGTATCATTGACGTCATGTCATGTGACGACCTGGGCCCTTGCGACTGTGAGGCAAAAGCGTTCCAGCTTTGACGCATTTCAATAACAAGAAGAGGTGTTGTAAACATATATCTTTCCTATAGGAGATACAATAAGGAGCCATAAAATAACAATACAAAACTCCTTTCTATCTTGATCAGAAATTGTTCCTTCAGGAACTGTGCGGACCTTTCGTTTGGCTGGGGCTTAAACAAGGCGCCTTGAATCCGCTCTCTGCAGTCAGCTCGATAATGAACTTCATTGACAAAAATTGTGATTTTCCCAGGTATCCATTTAGTTCGGAAATCAACATTCAGCTCGAAATACAAAAGTCCTCCACAAAATCTTCAAGACACTGATTGCGAAAATAAAACTGAAGCTGGATGAATTCACTTCGAGAGACAAAACGTAAAATTCAGTCAAATGTCAGGTGTTTATGTGTTTTAATATTCAAATTTTCTCTTTGGTTGTCTTGGTTTCTTCAAAGAGGTATGAATATTTAATGAAAAAGCTAGCTAATCTTCGCATAAAATATTTCACTGTTTCGTCAAGAAACAACATAGCTCCAGCTTTCATCGCGTAAACGCTAGGAAGATACTTCAAAGGCGAAAGGAAATAAACTCAGCTTTCAAGAAAATTCAACGAGGTATGCAACGATACATTTAAACGCAACAAAAATATTAATATCCTGGCTTAAACCTAAAACAAATATTCTATCGTGTTTTCATCCGTAGTCGGCAGTATGGGAAAAGATATAGTGCTTGGCGAAGATTGGCTCGTCACCCTCTCTGTAATTTATGGTCTTGGCGCTGTAATCTCGATTTGGGCAACTCTTCTTTCTCCAGTAATCCTGGATTTCTGGGACACACCAACCGGGCAAAAGAAGAAAAGCGATCGCGACTGGGCCACAATCTTCCTTGTTCTGCTGTTGTTACAGCCGATCACGTTCGCGGGTTCCGCTGTTGGAATGTGGTGGATTTGGGCAGTAGCTGTCATCCCTCCTTCGCATTTTGTTCTAACATTCATTGCATTCCTTGCCATCGACTTTTTTCGTCCTGATAACGATGTATTCAGCAAATATAAATATTCTGTGCTGAGCTGAACGTTTGACTTGACAGGAAGTCTTTGTTGTATTTCGAAGCATATCACAGGTTCAGCATTTATTTGTTATTAAATGTTAGCCATTTTACATGAATCTTTTTTAGGGGAAGCTTGTATAGGAAAGCTGTATGATCTTTCTAGAAATACGCTTGTTTGTTGTAATGATCCAGTCTCCCACATTGCAGCAAGAATAACGACTTCTTATAAGCTTAGAGAAGAAGCAAAGTTTGGTAGGAATTTTGCATGAATTTTGCATGAACATCTCAGATCTGTAACTAGATCAGTAAGTAATACTACTTAACAGTCGAATAAGCGATTTTTAGTTGTGTCTATCAAGTAAAGTGTAGATGAACGATTTTGAAAACGAAATTACGACAATTATAAATAATTAATTTAAACTTTGCGTTCCTACTCCTTGACAGCTATAGTTCTCCAAGGTCTGCTTTGCAGCCTGGGACAAATTATTGAAAGACCAGTGAAGGCTTCGTGTTAAGGCCCGAGCAAAGGGGCAAACGGAAGACCTTAGAAGACCTTAGACAGCAATGACCAGAACCAGGTTGCTGACCAGCGGTTCTTGTTAAAACAATGGTTTGCTGGGGGTGCTCGGTCCCGCGGGCTCAGAAAACCTGGTGGTGGTCATTGTTATTTAAGGTTTTTTGGGGCAAACGCCTCCCTCTTTCAACCGTGTTGAAACATGTTGAATCGAAGTTGAATGAGTTTAAAAGGGTATAAACTTTGCTTCAACAACCATTCGACCTTTCTTTTGTGGTCGCGAACGTTGAATAAAGTTGAACCGTTTGTCCCCGTTTTTCAACATTGTTGGGTATGCGCTTGCGCACTAATCGGTCTCCAAATGACGTGACCATGTCCGTATCCATGGTAACAGCCGCGGCTGCAGCCTGGGACTGAATACAAGGCTTCTCGTTAAGTTTTGCCCACCTCAGCAGTCAACATCGTTCAACAAAATCAAACGGGTTGTTTCGTGGCGTTCTATCAGCCGTCGACACCGTTGTCGTCCTTGCTAAGGTCCCCTGAGTAAATAAGTAAGTAAGTAAGAACCTTTATTTGACTTCGAATTACAGATAGCAACCAATTATGCTAATATCTTCGAAGAAATATACAAAATAAACTAAATAGACTAAGAATTAATGTACATAATAAGCTTTTATGTAATAATGTACAATAAATAAGATATAAAATTAAGCTAAATTACAGAAAGGACAACAATCACGATCAAATTCAATTTAATTAACAGCTAGTTTAAATGCATTGGTCGTAGGAGCGGTTCTAAGTGAGTTAGGTAACGAGTTCCAGAGTTTAGAAGCAAAATAACGGAAAGAATGTAGGCCATAGGTTGTGGTGTTAGCTGTTAGCCTGGGGACATTGAGAAGATGTTGGCCTGGTAGGTTATAAGTAGTATCTTTGACGTTGAGTAGATTCTTAATATATACAGGGGAGTTACAATTAAGTGCTCGATAAGTGAGAGTCAACATATCATGTATCCTGTGGTCTTGTAAACAAGACTGGTTAATGTAGTCTAATAATTCGTCATAAGTGCTACATATGAAGGTCATTGAAGTGTCCCATAGAGTGTCCTCTATGATCCTGTTTTACGCCTGGTACCGACTGCCTTTGTGTAGTCCAAAGAGAAAATCTTGAATTAAGCCGGTCGGTATCAGGAACCAGTTTCACTATTTTAAGAGACCTACTTATTAGAAGGGTTGTCACTACAACACTGTATCACCTAACAGCAATGTTATTTAGCTCTTATTAACCGAGCAGGAGGTTTCTAGGGAGAATCTTGACCGAGGTCGTGAGTACAGACCGAACGCAGTACACACGACCGAACTTTATTTTAGGAAAGGAACTTTATTTAAGTGTCTAGTCGTTCTAGCGCTGGCGCGCTTATTGGGGACACTGTAAACTGAAATTAACAATGAAAGTAAATCAAGTCAAATGTTGGTTTTTGAGGAGAGTGGAAATCTGGAGAACCAACAAACTCAACCCACATATGACTCCGAGTCTGGGAATTGAACCTGGGCCACATTGGTGGGAGGCGAGTGCTCTTACCACTGTGCCATCCCTGCATCCCGAGGTCAAGATTCTCCCATACAGACTGACTAAGCTCGGTTAATAAGATCTTTATTATATGGCAATCAAGAACAATTTAATGCGTTTAATTTAACTGGTTTGTACTAACTGACATTTTGCTTGTGAACGGTGATGAGTGGCGATGAGCTGAACTCAATTCTGTCAAAGTTTGCTCGTCATCCTCTCTTTTGTCATCATGCTTTTTGGCACTTCCATAAATAAATATTGGTAGAAGAAACTACTCAATATTTTTCAATTTTAGTTTGCATCTTTTCACCGCAAAACATTGCCGGTCTAGATGCCGGTCTAGATGGGAAAATCTAGACCGCTGTCAATATCGATTTCAGCCAATCAAATTCGTGAATTTTGTAGTTCCCAGCCCTCGTGAGACAGAGCCATATAATAAGGTACCATATTAAACGCCAATTATTGCTGAACAAAACGAGCCCACTATTGTAACGCAACAGGTTACCGTGGCAACGTCGAAGCTCTCCGAAAAATTTAAGGTAGCTCTGACTTGACTCGACAGTCATGCAAACCCTCGACTGCGTCTTGGGTTTGTCTAACTGTTTCGAATTCTCCCAACTCCCCCTCGTGTTTAGATGAGGCTATGGAAACAAGGAAAACGTCCTCCATAGCTAAATTTTAAAATTATTAATAATTCACGAGTTTGATAGCCAATAAAAATGGCTAAATTCGTCACGTGCATGAGTTTTGATACCTGATGAAAACACAGATGAAAACCACATTTGTTTTGGATCACATATCAAAACCACGCGTGGTTTTCATCTGTCTTCTAATTGGACATCAAGATTTATGGATCAAAACAAAACAAATTGAACACAAAAACAATACTTCAGTTAAATTAATTTTCATAATTAATCAGCTTCACTGCCAATTCATTTTTTTTTCGTTGACAAAAATTTTTTACATCTTCAATAAAATACAGGAAGATTTAAAAAGATCGATCTATATTCTAATGAATGTAGTCTTCCACAAAAATAGTATCTTGCATTGAACCCGTACAGTAGCTTATAAATACTGTCTCCTGTCTTACCCTTCATCTCCCATTTAATTTTGTAAGTCTAGGAATACTCCCTTGCAATAACTTTGATTCTTCTTCCCAACTTTTTGGAGAACGAAAATGGCTTTCGGTATTCACTGCGAAAGACTCCGTCATCTTCACTCCCCCATGACTTACAACGAACATCAACTAATTTCCCATATTCTGATTATTTTTAAAACAGATAACCTCATGGGAAATTAGAGCACTGAAACAATACCCCCTAATTACTAAAAGAAGTGTGAATAGTTTTAGAAGCCGGGGTTTCCAGACACCTCGAAACAATATATGCACTCGGTATATGTTTCTCGTTGTCTGCAAACCCCGGCCAAACACTCTCACTCGTTTTTGATTTTTTACATAAAAAATGTGGGTCACCGAGTTCATTTTTGAGATAAGCAAGCAAAGACGAAATAGAAGGTGCTTTTGGATAGCTCTCATGCTGCTATGGTAACCTATTGCGTCACAATAATGGCGCATTTCGTTAAACAATAATTGGTGTTTCATATCGTACCATAACATTGCCGTTACGCGATCTAGTATAGTAGCATAACCTTTCCAATAGGAAGGTCTCTTAGAAGTGGTGAAACTTGTTCCAGCCACCTTAGATTGGCCGTCAGTTTTTTTTACATGCGATGCCAGTAAAAATACAAACGACATACTTAGGCACATGGTATCGCAGAGGTTCAAAATCACGTTCAAGCGCTGAGTTTCTCAGTGTTTCCTGTCGTTACTGTTCGTGGTTGCGATGATCTAAGAATTTCTTAATATGAGCTTATGCCGATAGTGAAAACCACTCAAGATAACTTTTGAATGAACTCTTTGCCCTCAATCTAAGTTCAGACCAGTGGCCCGTTTCTCGAAAGTCCCTGCGAGGCAGCACTTCGGCGTCTCTGAAGATTGGCGAAATTTTGGCAATCCGCGAAAATTTGGCAAGTAATCAAAGGGTTAATTAACCCTTTGAAGTCCAAACCGGCCGAGACCGGCCAGACTTAGTATTTTACTCTGTTATTTTGCAGTACGTATTGGCAGATTATCTCTTTAATAAACAAAATTGGCTCTATTGCGACCCCGCCCTTAATTGAAAATCTAAACATCTAAGAGATACAAAAACAAATTTATCGCAAATCACAATGCTGACAAATACAAAAGCGAAGGAAATGGTTAATAAATAGTGTAATGTACCGTTGAGAGTTCGTTCCTTCCGATAAATCAATACTAGAAAGGCTTTAATTCAAGTCGCTATCAATGCACGTGTTCCTCCTAAAGAGACATACCCCCGGGTGTAGGGGTGCTTTCCAACATTACAATAGTAAGTTGTTTTACTATCTGAATGTTTTTGGGTTAGATCAGAGCGACATATTGTTGAAAAATGTTAACGGTAAAGGGGCTATGTCACGCAAAATGATGGAATTTCTTGACACTCAAAATTCCCAAAAAGCATGAGTAATGTAAACAATCTTCGCACTAGGAAGTCGTAGCAATAAATTGGATTAACCAAGAACTCCCAAATAAACTTCATTTTACACTATAATGACAAAGCAGTTCTTCTTCTGAGGTTAAAAATTTGGGTACCTATCAATCATTTGACAGAAAGAAAACATTCCTGTCATCTTTATAAAAAATCCTCGCGTATCACATTTCAACCCACGTATGCAAATTTGTTAAGCCCGAATGTTACACAACCTAATTCACTAAGGAAAATCTCACAAAAACCTTTTCCAGCAAAAATGTATTGAAACAAACAACATATTTGCTATTAGAGGCACAAACCCTTTCTATTTCATTGCGTGCGTAAAAAGAAGAAACCCAATCGTCTCAAAATTAATTACCATAAGCAACAAAATAAATTTCAGGATCAAACGCTTTTCTGAAGAACCTTTCCTTGAATAATAAAGCACAAAATAGACAACAAGCTTTCTTTCAAATAATTCTTGACTGTCACATTTCCAATATTTTTTTTACCTGAAGACTGTGCAGAGTTGAGCACAAAATAAATATAAATAGCCAGAGAACGATAAACACAGATGCATTCAAGGTGTTCGATTCCTTCTCTGAGTTTGTTAAACCCATATCCAGCCAGAATGGAAAAAGTTACCAGATAATTTATTTGCCATTTGTTTTCAGTGTTGTTCATCACACTACATTCGCAAAATATTGACATCCGACGGCCAAAGATGCAGTTGTTGTTGAAGCTAATTATTCGTCGCTTTTAAGATTCCAGATGTTTATTTTTCACAGCTTGTGTTGACGTTCCATTATTGAGCTCCAAAAGGGTACATTTTGTTTAAAGATTTAACAAAACACCATTCGCGTTACATCGGCTTCGTCGCCATTGCTTGTACTGTGCCCACCTGATAAAATCTATGCATTTCCCCTACCCCCTTGAACCTACCAAAGGTACGCGCATGAAAATAAATCGCAGAAATCGACCCATTTTCTGACTGAATTGCCATATGGCAACCCAGTAAAAAGCACGTTCACGTTCTCCCTTCTTCCAAACAATGTACCGAAATATTCATTACCACCCCTTATTGCTTTCAGACGTTCTAACAACCTCGGCGACACAAATTAAATGCGGAACTAACTGTCTCACATGCAATTACACAAGTGATTACATCCCCGGGGGGGAGGGCTTAATGGGGACGTGCGGCCAGCCAGGGTATGTTTTTCGGGATTTTTGTCTTAAACAGGATATCGAATTTATCATTTTTTTGTTTTAATTAGTGTATCGATTTATCAATTTTTGTCTTAAACTGAGTTAAATGTCTTAAACAGGGTATCAAAAATCGTCATTCTGTCTTAAACAGAGTTGGAAAATCAGCGATATTTGTCTTAATCAGGGTCAGGGTATGAGGGGCCAAACCGCACCTATATATCGAGTCCGCCTCCCCCCCCCCTCCCCCCCCCCCCAGGCCGGGGGGGATTAGATACGAACCGACGGACGAACTGACTACACATTTTCAGCTACTAAAGAGACATAACAAATTCCACACTACATTCTGACTGTAACTCAGAAAATCTTATTTACATGATACACTGTAGACGATGCAACAAACAATACATAGGAGAGACAAAACAGACATTTAAAGACCGTTTCAACGAACACCGACGTCTCGTTGACAGAGCCACTTCTTCTTCAAGACAAACAACTGTCGGCTGAACATTTCACCAGCACTAACCACACACCCTCACGACATGTAACTTATCCGCACATCTCGTGACTCCATATGCAAAGCCCGATAAGCGTTTCTAATCGACAGGGGCTAAACACTTGAACCCAAAGGTATAAACAAAAGAGAAGAACTGTAAATAATATTTATCTGCAACCCTATCCATATATCTCTAAATATACATTTATCTGTAATCCTATACCTAGCTTTCGTATGGCTTATATTTGAATTTCAAAAACTTGTAACGGCAAATCATATAACTCCCTGAAGAAGTCAGGCTGTGCCTGACGAAATATTGGTAAATAAAAAAAAGATATCTCGTCATAGCCGTACAACTAGCCTTGCAGTATTATTTTGTTTTAAATCTACAAATTATTTGCTAGTTAGATCTCCCAACATCCGGCGCTTCCACTTTGCTCAGCTGGTCCTTGCATAAAAAATTGTCTACAAATACGTTTTTCTGAGTTTAACCCAGTTTTGACTTAAAAACACTAAAATCAAGTTACACCATCCGTCCAAGGGCGGTACATCTTGCATGGGTCCTTTAGTCTCGTTTGTGCTCCTTTTGGGTACAAATACTTTTTCCTTTTTTTTCCCGCTTTCTCTTCCTTATTCTGCTGTAAAGCTTTTCTCAAAAAAAGACTTTGTCCGGCGATTAGTTAAACAAACCTCTAAGCATATCCATACGAGAAAATCATGAAAGAGCCTCGAACGCGAACAGAGAATTTAGTGAAGGCGTCTAGTGCTGGAACTGGCAAACTGAAACAAAAATCCAGTGACATTACCGATTACTAGGCCGGATATTTGACCGATTCTCCTGTGTTCTTCATAAATCGTAGAATAAGATGCAGTAGATGATGTAGTAGTAACAGAAGATGCCCGAGGCGCTGAGATCTCTAAGCTTTTTC
Source organism: Montipora capricornis (assembly GCF_036669925.1). Taxonomy (NCBI): domain Eukaryota; kingdom Metazoa; phylum Cnidaria; class Anthozoa; order Scleractinia; family Acroporidae; genus Montipora; species Montipora capricornis. The sequence continues at coordinate 52,341,790 of NC_090886.1, forward strand.
GGGGTGTGTTAAGGACGGTGCCTACTATTGTTATTGCGCATACGTTCTACGCATCTCGAGATACTCGGATTTCCTATCGGTGATGCTTACTAATACAGGGATATTTTTGCGCGGTTTAAAACTATCCGGAAAAAGTAGATCTTAGTAAGTGTCCTTGGTATCCAAAAAGAAAACTGGGGGTAACCATGCATTTTTGAGAGATAATTAAGCTTCAATTTGAGAAAGAATGCCATACATTGCTTTGTATTTTAAAGCTTTTTACAAATATTATTCATCAATTATCTTTGAAAAATGCGTGGCTACCCCCAATTTTCTTTTTGGATTTCAATAACACTTGTTAAGATCTACATTTCCTACATAATGACACACCGGGGAAAAAATATCTTTAATTAGTAGGCACCGTCCTTAAAGTTAAAAGGAAATTTGACCCCTTACTGGAGGTTTTCCGAGAAGATTTCTTGACGATTCTCTTTGACCAAGACCACACACATTATCACCTATAGATGATGTTACGCGTTGATTTACTTCCAACATGTTACTCTGACGCCTTACAGTTAGAGACCTCACTGCTTTGTTGTTAGGGCTAAATTCCTTCTATCTTTGCACGATGGATCGCTAGGGTTGTATCTAAAAAACGCTATTCTACACTTCGCAATATAGTCTTCATCTTACGGAGAGAGTTCGTTGTCGGCGAATCGGATTGAGGAAAGAATATAGGCCAACACTGAACTGGATAACTCCAGACCAAAAAGATAATATTGTTAAGGGCTTATCTCACACGATACTCATGCAAGTTTTGTTGTGCGCTGGGATTTTTGTTGACTGTTAAATCCCAAAATCCTGATAGACTCTTTGAATGAGCACCAAACTTCACTCATGAGAGTGTCTGAGCTTAAAAACAAGCAAAACTTATTTAACTTATTAAATTTAGCCGATTCCATAACAGATAAAAATCGGGACATAGCTTTCTAATAGGTTGTAAACCCTCCTGCTTGTTTTAGGTTTTACACTGTCGGATCTGAAAAAAATCAGCAGCGCATATTTTGAAAATATAATTTTATGCTTATATAGGATTCCTTCAGAAACTGGCCCATCGCACGCAATACTGAAAGAGAAGGAGGAAGTTAGTTCATTTTCACTTTGCTGCCCTGTAACGTCCTGTAAACATGTGAGCTTACACTATCGCCAAAATTTGTCGGAGAAAAATATATACCAAACATTAATCCAACACGTAAAGATGTATGACCTTTCAGTTTTGATATGCTCTTACAACATCGGATCGGTAGTGAAATTGAGTGACTGGTCACTTGGTTAGCTAAGTGGGATAGCGATGCGACAAGTCTTCAAATCTGCTAAACCGGAGATCGTGGGTTCAACCATTTCTCAGGATCTTAAAATAACTAAAAGGTTGTTATTCCCCTGACGCACACAAATGATAAGCTGATCTAACATTCTCGAATAAGAACGAATCGCAGTGCACGGCTCGATCATAACGCCGACGTAGATCAACTAGTAATAACTCTGCGAAACGTTAAAATAGCCCACACCTGACTGATCATATTATGAATAGGACAAAACGTGCCTCCATTAATATAATGACGTGGTTTTACGATATAAAGATCTAGTATTAACGAAATATAAGTTACTACCTCACCCTCCTTTAAAATTCAAAATTAATTTAAAAGAGATGCCTGTCCTATCATACTTCCTGTTTCTCGCCTTAAGTCTTTGTTTGCTGGCGAGTTAAGGTGAGCCAATAAACCCGTGAAAGGTAGTTGTAGTTTGAATACTTTTTTATTGCTCATCATTCAGCTTCAATGAGTTCACCGATAAAAAGCGTACAGCGATATGATTGGTCCGCAGTTATTAGTTAAAATGATTAATTGTAGTTTATAGTCCTGGTGATTGACCACCTATTATTTAATCATCGGGAAAAAACTCTGCGGAAATTACTTTTAAAGTATGCTAGCCAAAGAAAAAGTCTCTAACGATTCATCCATTTGATTTGCCCGTACTCTGACGTATGAAATTCTCGCCCACTGATTTTCAAAAGCAATTCACAATTTTGTGATCAAAGGAACAATTAACTGAATATCTCTATTTTTCGATGTATATTCCTAAAGATATCTTTCGTGACCTCAAAGAAGGGTCTAAGTGCTTTTTAAAACCATGTGCCATTTTTCTAATCGAGTCGGCAGCTGCGCTGCTTTATGAATGTTGGTCAAAAGCCAAAAATTGACATGTTTATAAATAAAACGAAGGCCATTAGAATGAAAGGGTATAAAGTGTCATTAATACAGCTTGATTTCATTGTCACTGAAACGCCTTAACTTGGAAGGACAGCAAATCTTAAGAAGTACTCCTTCTTTGTAGAAAATCACAGAGTTCACCTGAAGAAGGGTAAGAAACACATCTTTTTTAAAATTAAACCATCGCGATACTTTTTCCTGATCGGTTTATCATTACTGAACACAGTCAGTCTAATGGCTATTTTTTTTTTTCAACATGAACAACCGTAGCTCATGCTGAGGTGATTGGCAAACTAGTTGTATTTCAAACAAAAGTTGGTTTTGGCTTTAAGTCAAGGGAAGATCCAACCAAAACGTTAGATCTCTTCTTTGTTGCACCTTACTTTTTCCGGGGAAGAACTGAATTTTTCCGCACTGAGAAACTGATAAGGTTATTTCAAAATATGTGAAGTTGAGCGAATTTGTCGCTTTAGTGCTGCATGTATTGAGAGTAGCGTTTATACGTGTTCACAAATCGGATGTAGGAATCCAGTTTGGAGTAAGGCTGATAGTTCTGACTATTTTGTAATATGACTGTACTGTCTTTCCTAAGGCTTCTAAAAGTTTATCCCTGCAGCCTCTTCCTACGGTTTAATTTGGCAAAATGTTAAATTGGAGGGCGTCGTCTTATACAACCTTAGCAGCATGAAACCCTACGAAAACTCTAAATATTTTTTAAGTGAAGACGGACCACGTACAACACATTTCGTGTCGAGTTAATACCTTTTGTTAACTGAGAAAAGAATTCACAAAAATTCAACCACGAGGTAAAATATAATTCACAGCGCAACGGTTATTTAAAGAAATCTAATTTTGTTTGACTATTAGTTGAACAAAAAGAACTCGCCGTTCATTCACGTTCTCAATTACGTAACCCACGCAAAAGAATGTCAATCACATATATTTGTTTTTTCTTCAACTGCTAAACATATCGATAAACTGCACTTTGCGTTGGCCTCTTTATAAACATGCCTCGGAAAATCAATAATGGAGAAAACATTCGCAGTGGGATATCCCCTCTGATTGCTTCCCGGTACGCGGCTCTCATGTAATCTAATACAGGCTCAAGGGACAACAAATACTCACAAAATACCGTAATTGCCGCACACGTGGTCTGGTGGAAACCATTGTTAATTCTTAAAGAACTGCCGGCAAAGCTAATCCCACCAAGTTTACGATGCTTAATTCATCAGTGTTTTGCCGACTAATCTTTCCATTGTCGGCCTTCTGGCAAAACAACAAGATTCGCAGACAATAACCCCGTCGACCTCCTATTCGCTGAACAAACTCAACCCGGGTTTTAGATGAAATGGTGTCAGTCTGCAAATCTCCGATCCGAGAAAGGTCTTACACCTGAGACAGCATTTTTCCAACCTTTCTACGGGTGTCCAATGAGCTGATGCCCTGCTGTAGCTAGAAGACCTCCAACAAAAGATTGGTTCTCATTCGCGAAATTTCCAACTTAAGTATCGTACACAAACATTTGTTGAGTAGCAATTTAGAGTAGTCTAGTTATCCGTCCAGAGAATCTCCTCCTCAAAAACTCGTCGTTTTTCCCCAGCAGGTCGCAGGAATATCCGGCTTAATGCTAACAAATTGGATAACTAGTAACTGTCTCAAACAATTAATATCGTTGTCGAATCGGCTTCATTTGGGACCTTAAAACTCTTTTTCTACAGGGGGGCCTCAAACGGATACGAAATGGAATCATTTTTGGTAGTACGATTCTAGTACCACGACGAGAACATTAACGAGTACAAGATTTGACTGCCTGTTTTCAGCGAAAATACTGAGAAAATTTATAACCCGGACGATTAATCTTATTTTTTGTTAGCAGTTATAGGTTGCTCAGTAATGGAAATTTTATTTGTCTTCGAATACAGTTGTAAATCTCTCTACGTATAGGCAATTAACAACTGGCTACTTGAAATTGGGTGATATACTTGTATAGTGTATTTACAAATGAATAAAAAATATATATATATATATATATATATATATTACAGTTTTATTAAGTCTGGGCTATCCCAAGTCTTATTTCTACGACAGAATATAAAATATGTTGCTCTAATGGCGAGACTTATCATTTTTTTGATTATATAGTGTTGTTGCGTTTTGTCAATGCCAATGTCATTCATCATTTCTAAGAACGTAGAGCATTCGTTGGAGAGAACACCAAGGGAGCTCATGAAAAGGTTTACAAATTTGACACATCTGTAGTTACTTCTCATGTCTTTGACCACGTTCATGTATTTTTCTTTTTTGCGTACTGCATTGTTTTTAAGGTTAGATTCAAAACCAACCGTTAGTTCTAGAATATATAGGCACTTGGACTGTATTAGGAAAAGAAGATCTGGACGATAATTTTCACCAGTTATAATTGAAGGACTCGGAAAGCCATTGACATCAGCATAGAGTGAAGAGCGATCATTAATTACAGGTTGAAGTGAGTTGGCAATGAAGTTGAGAATTGAGTTGTGTCTCCAGGTGAAGCGATCAAGGTAATGTTGACAACCAGCGACAATATGGAGGAGTGACTCAGGGTTAAGGCAAAAGGAGCAATCAGGACTTTGTGATAATCCCCATCTTGTCATATTCGTACGTGTAGGAAGGGAGTTGTTGATGTAGCGAATGGTAAAATTGTAGATGTTCTTGGGTAGATGAGACTGGGCAGACGACCAAATAAAGTTAACAGATGACAATGAGTGCTTGATAACATTTGTAAAAAAGAAACCTTGAGATGTTAAGTGGTGTTGCAGTTTGTCTTCTTGATTCGAACGGAAGTCTTTAAGAACTTCCTTGGTGGACATGATTTGAACACACCGTATTGAATATTGGTGTGACTGCTGGACAACTTCCAGAGATCTTTTAGGGAATCATTCCGTGATTCTTTTAAGGTAATGCGGAGAACTGTTTTGCACTGAGTGAATTTAACTGAAGGAGGACAAATATTAAGGCCAAATTTATTGCGTTCTAGAAAAACATTACTCAGTGTACCAGATATCGGGATTTCAAGCCATTTTCGAATATAGCCGTTCACTATAGAATCAAGATTTGCTATTATCCAGGTTTTTGATATGTCAGATACAGTAAAATGCCAAGACAGTTTAGATAGGACATAGCGGCTGTACAGCAGAAGTTTGTTTTTGGGATGCAGTGGTTTCTCATCAATGTCACACATCAAGTTTTGTACAAAAGAGAGGACAATTCTGACATGTGTTGGTTGTTAGACTCGTTGAAGTCAAAGTAGTGTCCTAAGTAACGAAATGATTCACCCATTTCCACACACGGGACAAGAACTCCATTTATCAACAGTTTAGGTAAGTATTGGACAGATTTGGTGCACAGTTTCCGTATTCCAAAAGTAAAACATTTGTCAACCCTTATTATCATATTAGACCATTGACACCAGATTATAATAATAACAATAATAATAATATTATTATTATTATTATTATTATTATTAATAGTGATAATATAATAATAATAATTATTATTATTATTATTATTATTATATTGCCTTATTTTGTCATGCCGGATATACAATTAAATGCAAAAACTGAAAGAAATGCACAAAACAGTCAAGATACTCATTTCCTATTGTTTTTTAATGTTATTTTACGAGTCTCCTATTCTTAGTTTTACTGTCACATGATGTAAAAGTTGCTCGAAGATTTCTTGCACTTGGCCCAAATTTGAACGCAATCAGTTCGAGTTAGATCTACGCATTTTCACAGGTTTCGCAAACACTTTATTTGCTATCGATTTCTCAAAATGATTTAAAAGGTCTTGTCTGATCAGATTTTCGCATCCTTTTCCCTTACGTACGTGACGGGCAAAAAAAAATTACCGAAAGGGAATAATTCAGTGAGGCAGGCAACTTTGACAACCCTTGACAGTTTTGCGACATAAATGGAGATGCATGGATTTTCTCTATAATATAGCTTGGCAGAAGCGCACGTTCCGATTGGCTAATACGCTCGATTTATTTGCCCGTGAGTTGCATGCTGTCGTCAGCTTGTTTTGTAATTTTTTTTAGCAACTTTCGTCATAACGATGCTACCAATTTTTGAAACACAATTCCTATTTTTCCTGGTAAAATATATTCAATAGTTCGAATTCCTTCGGATATGAGGAACATAATTCCAGCAAACTAGCAAATTTCGAGCTCAAGCTTTTAGACGGGCTTCAGGTTAAGAGCTCCATCAAGAGTGCGAATTGAAGCGAGCTCGAGATAAAATTTGCTGGCTGAACAAAAACGCCCAGGCAAGACGAAAAAAGACCAACCCCACACAGGTCTGTATTAACTTTTGGAGGTAAGTCACGCATAGATGCACTATTTAGAGATTTGGCGAGAGTAAAATTCCGCACCAGCTTTCAATGCAAAGCATTTCTGGCGTCGAAAGCTATAGTAATTTTCGCACGGTTGATTGTGTTCCTGACCCGTATGTGAGGTCTGTAAGCAGCAAGAGATTTCATAAAGATCTCTGTTTGATTGGAAAGATGTCAAGACTCTCTTCGGTATAAGAGAACGGTAAACTTGTTTCGTGAAACCATCGAATTATGGATGCACGCAGGGGGTTTGCTGCGGAGCATTCAAGCACCTTCAAGAAGCTTGAGTCGAACTCTTCTACTTCTCGTGCAACTCTCAACCTCCTGCGTGCATCCGTAATTCGATGGTTGCGTGCTGCACGTTCACTATTTCTTAATCTTTGTTTATTCGATCATTCACAGTTGAAGCTTGCAACAGTTTGTTTGATAGCAAAACCATGACACTACAGCTTTCCTTGTGAAAACCCCTAAATTCGCGGCACACAGGGAATTAAATCTTTTGAAGATGACAGTTTTCGGACATAGGCCTTTTAATTAAGCCTGTTACACAGGGCAATTTTTCATGCAACGTGTGTCGCAATTTTGTTGCAAAACAAGATGTTTGATGGGTGCAACGTTTCTTGCAACTTGCCTCGTGTTCGATGAAGTTAAAGGAACCTTTTCATTGGCTGGTGCCCCAATTGAAACCTTTGCAACACAACACTCTACGCAATGATTGAAAAATTTGTTGCAGCCGCGAGACGCGTTGCCCAAAGTAGAACTGATTTCTACCTCTCGCCGTGGCAGCAACAAAAATGTTGCGTGGAATATCTGTGGCCGGGTACGTTACACTGGGCAATATTTCGTGCAACATTGTCGCAACAAAACTGCGAGACAATTTGCATGAAAAATTGCCCATATAGTGTAAACACAGGTGACAAACATCAGATATAAACGCATACTTGAAATTATCTTTTACTTGACGTTTCGTCTTCTGCATACATCTTCAGAAGTGACGGTTAATACAAATTGGAGTATGCGTTTATATCTGATATTTGTCACCGCTGTTTGTGTGTTATTTCTGATAAAACTGAGATGGCCAAAGAAAAGGAGCATTTACGACAGTGTAAGCACTGATAGGCTTTACTTTCATTTAATAGAACAACAAATATTGCGTGGAGTTTGCCGGATCCCGAACGCAAACACATCGACACCGCGGAATCGCCATTCATTGTGTCATTGTTTCTCCTAATACATACAGGGTCATTTTCTTTCAAATGATTTAAGAGCCGAGAGACAGAGAAAGAGAAAGCAGTGAAAACAAAGCAAAACTCACTTGACACAAGATAAATTTATCCTGTGGATCAGTAAGTCACTATTCCACAGTTTCAATCTGTGCAAAGTTTTCAGTATTTGCTCACGTGACCGTGATTATGCACTTCGAGGACATCTAAGTAAAGGCGTCTACTTAACAGTGACTTACCCACTGGATAAAGTTATCAAGCCTTTGGACAACTAAGGCCAATGAAACCCAACATTGTAGTATCAGACAACGTGCTCTCATTTATGTTCTCGTATCGCAATCTAGCTATTATTCTTAGCCGGCTTCGCGAAAGTATTAACTCTTCATAGTCAGCCCAGGTCACGCGTGAACAGTATCTTGAACATGTGATCGAAGTCTTCCAATCAATGCGCCACTTTCACTGACGTAACGAAAATCACATCGGAAAATCACAGATCGGATTGAAATTTTTCAAAAATGGACTTGATTTTTCGGAGATCTCCTTGAAATATGGATAGAATTTTTCTAGAGGTAAGAAATTGCAAGAAATTGAGTCTCTGGGCTGCTTGTTCCCATCCACGAGAGCCTGAGAGCATATTTTGCTTAGTTCTTTGATGACTGTTCATTGTTTTGTGAGGCGTATTTATCCTTATTACAGAGCTTTCATCAAAAAATTAAGTTTGGATGGATCCATTCTTGAGGTGAGTTCAAGAAACTCGTTACACCTCTCGACCTGGGCATTAGTTTGGCTCTCACTTGGTAAGACGGAAAGTTTCTTGTAGGACATGCCAATCTTTCTTGAAATTGCTTCCTGGATTGTTGACAAACCCGGTATGCTTCGCCTATCGCATATTCCATCATTAAGCAACCTTTCACGAATTTCCCTTCAATACATGCTAGGTTTCGTTAGCTTGAACAGCTCAATAGATTCAAGGACGTCGCATGAAAGTTTAGAAGAATATGTTCGACCCCCTTGACTAAAGGCATCATATGTACCAACGTCTCATAATGTCGAATGATTTTCCAAACCGCTCCTTTAGTGACACGAACTGATCTAGAGATCGCAGATGGTCCCTCTCAAACCAAATAAAGGTCGATTATACGTCTTCTTGTTTCCTTATTGACAGGTCTGCCTGGCTTGTATTCGCGACCAAAGGAATTGACGGCCGCTGGTCTGAACATTTTGAAAAAGCGCGGGCAAACTCCAAATCGCTCTTCGATTTTCGAAATGTCGCTCCAACTCTCGCTCCAAATCTTCGAAAACAACAGGAAATGCCCAAATATGGAAAAAAAAGAATTCGTTATGTTAATTGAATTTTTCGAATCAATGTTCACGCGTGACCTGGGTGGACGGTAAGCCCCAAGGGGGACCCCGTTGACGAGTAAAATCGTCTGGCGTTAGACAGAGTAAAATGTATAAGTCACACTATGGGAACCTTAAAGCCGGGGTTAACAAACGGGGACCCTTTTGATCCCAGCGAAATTGTCCAGTTTTCGTGTTCGTTGTATAGTTTTAAACTCAAAGTGAACCGTATATCGACCAAAATACATGAACAGTTACGAACATAAAAACAGACAAAAGATAGTGAATTTGTGAATACGTTTTCAACTTCAATATTCTCTTTGAAAACTGAGAAAAAGATTAATTCCTTTGAATGGCAATTTATCCTCTCAAAAGCACTCCCGAATGTTCCAACTTCGTAACTCCCACTGCAATGATCTAAATTAAGAAATTGGTTTTGGGGTTTAACTCTATGGAGCTATATCTCCGCCAAAATTCAACCATCGGACCTTGACATCCAAGTTTGAAAGTTGAGTCTTGAATATTCGACATCGAAGTTTCATATCCAACATTGAAGTTTTTAATTTGACATCGAAGTTCTGAATATCGAAGTGAAAAATTCTGTATTTCACAGTCGACTTTTAAGTTTCAAATTCAACTCGCAACTTTTGAATTGAACTTCACGCATGAATGACTTGACCTTCAATTTCGAATGTTTGGTAAAGGTAACCACTGATGTAGTTGACTGATAGTTCGGTATCGAAAAAGTCCTTGGCCTCCTCATAAAAAATCGGCTATTGTTATTCTTACGTGGATGTAGGGTGTGTAGCTTGTGGTCTTTGTCCTTTACAATGTCATGCATTTAAAAAGTGAAACACATAATTTGCGATGGTGTTCTTGGAGAGAGTTTAGTTTCGTCAAGAGAAAATGAGGGGACAGAGAAGGAGGCTCCCGGTCCAGCCCTTGGGATATGTCATGTCCACGAAAGTTATATTTAGACGAGCGGAAGTCTTCCGAGACGTCCGCATGCAGGCCAACATCGGTCCGATGTTTGAAAGAAAATGTATATTCATCAGCCTTCCACGTGCGCCATCATTTTCTCTTTTCACTAAGAACCTGAGAGCGAAGCAAGACTGCATGCGGACGTCTCGGAAGGCAGACTTCCCCTAGAACAAAGACTTCCGCTCGTCTAAAAATAACTTTCGTGGACATAACATATCCCAGCCAACGCCTTGAGCCTCCCTCTCTGTCCCCTCATTTTCTCTTGGTTTCGTGTAAGAAAGTGCTTCATTATCATGGGGAGCTTAAGCCGACTCAGGAATTCTCGGCTGGACGTCTCTTGACGGTGTAGATATCAAACAACAAAGGCTAAAAACATAACACAAAAGGTGTTTCGTATTCAAAAAAGTGTTTAAGCATTCAGGATCGATCAGATTGTACTGTGAACTTACGTTAAGCAGAAAAAAGTAGTTTTCTTTTTTTTTTTTTCATATCATCATTTACAATACTTACATTACTTACAATACTTACGCCACTACTAACATTACTTACAATACAAAGAAAAAAGTAGTTAATTTTTTATTGAATGACCATATTTAGGGGCGAGATGAATTTTGTGGGGAACACAAATCTATTTCAGTTCGTTTGTGTTCCAACGGTTAGTGCTGGGACACGGAACCATTTTTCGTTCTATAGGATTTATGGATTAACTCTCTCACCCAGGGAAAAATGGTACAGGTCGCCGTCGTCTCTCGCCGACCAGCACTACTTCGACGCTCCTCGCCGCTGGTGAGCGAGAAGACTTCTGGCATCCAGGGTAAAATGTTAGCCAATTTGTCGAAGGAAAGTTTTTTCAGCTCTTTCGAAGAGAGATTTGTCGCCTTCAAGTCGGTAATTTTTTGCGGGAAAATGATGATCACGTTCCGAAATTCGGCGAGTCTAATCTGCAGGTCGCAGATCACAGGTTGCAGGTCATTTTTTCACCCCTACAGAAAGTAACCTAAACATTCTTAAAAGCTAACCTTAGGGGTTAGCTGTTAAGAATGTTTAGGATACTTTCTGTATTGGTGAAACAATGACCTGCAACCTGTGACCTGCAGATTAGACTCGCCGTCCGAAATTCTGGTAAAGACGTGGACGAAGCTTACGGAATAACTTTGGTTGGCCTCTGTGGGGGGATTAATTGAGCAGTCGTCGTCTGAATGTCATGGATTTCTGTATTCAGATGTTTCCAAACGAGTTATGGAGGCAGTAAACAATGTTGACGTCGGGGAATTCGGTGCTGGAAGCCTTCCCGGTATACGGGCTCACGCTCAAACGTTGACGTAAAATAATTGCTGTTAGGTTCAATTTCATGATATCAGGATATCATGATAGCAGGAAATTGATAAGTCTGTGATTAATATTGTATGTGCCTGCCTGTGACAAGCTGAGAAATCAATTAGCCCGGAATGAAATTTTACACAGCTACAATTGGGCATTCTAAATTTCCCAGTTCCTCAGTTATCGAGTTCCATAAGTATAAAACTTAAAAGTGTATGCTGTTGAGTTTTATTCCTCAGTTATCGAGTTCCATAAGTGTAAAACTTAAAAATGGATTACTTTAAAATCAGATAAGAACCAATTCACCGTTGCTGTTGAGAAAAGTGTATGCCAGGCAAAACAAGTTGCATATCGGTAGCCTGAAAGTTAAGAAATAATTTGCCTGTGTTTAAATTAACAAATACACCAATACATCACCAATGTTTCATGTTTAACTGGAGAATTAGGGAAGCAGATGTTCGAAGGTGTAATAACTGTTGAGTTTTATTCCTCAGTTATCGAGTTCCATAAGTGTAAAACTTAAAAATTGTTTCCTTTAAAATCAGATAAGAACCAATTCACCGTTGCTGTTGAGAAAAGTGTATGCCAGGCAAAACAAGTTCCATCTTGGTAGCCTGACAACTAAGAAATAATTTGCCTGTTTTTAAATTAACAAATACACCAATACATCACTAACGTTTCATGTTTAACCGGAGAATTAGGGAAGCAGATGTTCGAAGGTGTAATAGCTGTTGAGTTTTATTCCTCAGTTATCGAGTTCCATAAGTATAAAACTTAAAAATGGTTTGCTTTAAAATCAGAAAAGAACCAATTCACCGTTGCTGTTGAGAAAAGTGTATGCCAGGCAAAACAAGTTATATCTCGGTAGCCTGAAAGTTAAGAAATAATTTGCCTGTGTTTAAATTAACAAATACACCAATACATCACTAACGTTTCATGTTTAACTGGAGAATTAGGGAAGCAGATGTTTGAAGGTGTAATAGCTGTTGAGTTTTATTCCTCAGTTATCGAGTTCCATAAGTATAAAACTTAAAAATGGATTACTTTAAAATCAGAAAAGAACCAATTCACCGTTGCTGTCGAGAAAAGTGTATGCCAGGTAAAACAAGTTGCATATCGGTAGCCTGAAAGTTAAGAAATAATTTGCCTGTGTTTAAATTAACAAATACACCAATACATCACTAATGTTTCATGTTTAACTGGAGAATTAGGGAAGCAGATGTTCGAAGGTGTAATAGCTGTTGAGTTTTATTCCTCAGTTATCGAGTTCCATAAGTATAAAACTTAAAAATGGATTACTTTAAAATCAGAAAAGAACCAATTCACCGTTGCTGTTGAGAAAAGTGTATGCCAGGCAAAACAAGTTCCATCTTGGTAGCCTGACAACTAAGAAATAATTTGCCTGTTTTTAAATTAACAAATACACCAATACATCACTAACGTTTCATGTTTAACCGGAGAATTAGGGAAGCAGATGTTCGAAGGTGTAATAGCTGTTGAGTTTTATTCCTCAGTTATCGAGTTCCATAAGTGTAAAACTTAAAAATGGATTGCTTTAAAATCAGAAAAGAACCAATTCACCGTTGCTGTTGAGAAAAGTGTATGCCAGGCAAAACAAGTTGCATCTCGGTAGCCTGAAAGTTAACTGACAAAATAATTTGCCTGTGTTTAAATTAACAAATACACCAATACATCACTAACGTTTCATGTTTAACCGGAGAAGTAGGAAAGCAGAGGTTCGAAGGTGTAATAGCTGTTGAGTTTGATTCCTCAGTTCTCGAGTTCCATAAGTGTAAAACTTAAAAATGGTTTGCTTTAAAATCAGAAAAGAACCAATTCACCGTTTCTGTTGAGAAAAGTGTATGCCAGGCAAAACAAGTTGCATATCGGTAGCCTGAAAGTTAAGAAATAATTTGCCTGTGTTTAAATTAACAAATACACCAATACATCACTAATGTTTCATGTTTAACTGGAGAATTAGGGAAGCAGATGTTCGAAGGTGTAATAGCTGTTGACGGTTTTATTCCTCAATTGTCGAGTTCCGTAAGTATAAACTTAAAAATGGATTACTTTAAAATCAGAAAAGAACCAATTCAACGTTGCTGTTGAGAAAAGTGTATGCCAGGCAAAACAAGTTATATCTCGGTAGCCTGAAAGATAACTGACAAAATAATTTGCCTGTGTTTAAATTAACAAATACACCAATACATCGATCACTAACGTTTCATGTTTAACTGGAGAATTAGGGAAGCAGATGTTCGAAGGTGTAATAGCTGTTGAGTTTTATTCCTCAGTTATCGAGTTCCATAAGTATAAAACTTAAAAATGGATTGCTTTAAAATCAGAAAATAACCAATTCACCGTTGCTGTTGAGAAAAGTGTATGCCGGGCAAAACAAGTTGCATCTCGGTATCCTGAAAGTTAAGATATAATTTGCCTGTGTTTAAATTAATTTGAAATAAAGAGAATAAAGAAATAATTTTCCATTTTTTAATTGCATGATGCTGGCCGTTGTAAACCGTGTTTTAGAAAATATTTCAGGTTGATTTATTGTGCCTCTGGACTATTTTGACACGTCACTCAAAATTAATTTAAAGTAATTTAAGATATTTGTCGTCGTTAAAGCCTGCGAACGCAGACGCTCTCCCGGTTACTCTTCGGGGGAGAGAAACGACCGCCGGAAATACCTCTCCGTTCGCAGGCTAGCCCAACAAATGTGTCGAGATTAACACCTCTCTCTCCCTTTGTCTCTTGCTCTGCCTTTTTAGTGTGAGTCTTGTTACAACTCCTACTGAGATTTTGGTAAGTTTTTCTACCTTAACAGCGGGGACCCACATTCCTGACCCAAGTTAAGCTACTCATGTAAGGCTTGGACAGATTATTGAAAGCGCCTTTTTCTGAATACGTTTCAATTCAATTGTGAGGTACTTGGGTAAAGAGTCACGAAATACAGGAACGGTGTATAATCAAGCACAGATCGTATAAAAGTGGTATAAAAGAGGCTCAGTTCGTTACAAGGTACTTTGGCTCTTCTTTGCTGGATTAAAAAGTACAGTCTCTTAGAAACGTTTTTAATGACCTCTTCAATGTGGTGGTTCCAGGATAGATCACTTGAAATAGTAACGCCTAATAACTTTGCACTGTTGACAACTTCTAGGTCTTTGCCTCCAACTTTAATTGGATCCAAAACTGGTTCCTGTTTAGCAAAAGATCTTCGTAGCTCTTTACATTTGTCGGAGTTAAGTTGAAATCTATTTGAGTGAGACCAATCTTCTACTTGATCCGCGATAAATTGAGCACTACTTGTTTCGACTTTTAAGATGACTTCTGATATTGTTGTTTCGCCCACAAACATCCATACACTGTCACCGCCGAGGATAAGATCATTGCATGATCATCATCACAAATAACCATGGCCCTAATTTTGTTCCTTGGGGAACTCCCGATGGAACAGAGCCCCACTCAGAGTAGCTGTTTTCGGACAGCTTTGTTCTTTGCAAGCGGTTGCTAACAAAGTTAATGATCCAATTGATCACATTTTGGGGATCTCTCAATTGCAGAGTTTGCTGACGAGAAGACTGTGATCTGTAAGGTCAAAGGCTTTTCGATGTCCAATATGAAAATCAAGACTCAAATTTGAAAATTGGAGGTTAAATTTTGGCGGAGATATAACAACATTATAACAACATTAAAATCATTAATAATTCATGAGCCTAACAGCCTATCAAACCACCGATAAAACTTCACGTGTATGAGCTTTATATCCTGATAAAACACTCACCGTCAGTATTCTTTATATAAAGAATACTAATAAGGCATAGCTTGTTTTCTTGTATGCTAATATTCACCTCGCGCAATTTGAACCATTGTTTTGAGTCCAGAGGGACACGCTCTTTGTGGAATGTTTTTTAAGCCGTTCAAAAAACTCGCAGCACGTGTTTTATCGGGTCTAAAAACACTCGGCTACGCCTCGTGTTTTAAACGATAAAACACTGCTGCTCGTTTTTTAAACATTACATAACTCGGGATGGAATGAACATATGGATGGACTTTCTTGATTCTACACACTCCCGGAAAATCATGTGCTCATAAAACAAACTTAACATAAGAAATCTGCATTATTTCGCAAGGTGGATGGATCAGGCATCCGTCTAAAATCGAAAAATGACCTGTCGGCGTAATAAAAGACCGTTTTAACAAGAAAGCAACACAAAATCAAATTAAAGAACGAATTGAAAACTGTGGTATAGATGTCACTAGTTTTCAGCCCTCAGCGACACTGAAAAAAAACTTCAACCACCCAGTTTCCCATAGAAAGTCCCAGTAAAAATTACATTAAAGGTGTCGTTCTTTCTAGTCGGAAACTAAGAAACCCAAACAAACAAGGAAACCATAGAAGCAACAAATGGAAAGAGGTAAAAGGTAAAAGATCAAATATTATAACAAATTCCCACTCTCACAAAACCGTATGACGACCGGTCGTGTGGTCCGCAACACGTCTGGTATTTTCCATGAAGTCATCAAAGAAAATGATCTTGTAAGACGTCATTTTGTAGACCTGTTTATAAGCTTCCACTGTAACCGGGAGGCAAGGTGGTTGTTTTCTTTGTATACGAATCGTGTATAATACATTACAACAAACCTCCGGGGCAAAATTAAGAGATCTGTTATCATCCCAAGTCAATTCATATAAAGCCGAGAAGATTGTAGATTGCTTTTGTGGATTTTGTAGCATTAATGCTGTCATTTAACCAGGGATTTGCATAAACCACTCACACTACATCCCTTGTTTGGTTTCAGGCCCATTGACACCCCACATTGTCAGTCGGCTGAAAATAGCGTTGTACTCGAAAGTACGACGAGTACAGTCCATTCTCAATTAAATAAAAGACTTCGTCGAAAGATATCGCCAGAATTTGTTTTTATTTCCCCGCCTTTCAATGAGGAATATCATCACGATTTCGATCCCACTGCGTCATGAAATGAAATCGAACTTTTCTTTGTTTTAGGTTGCTTAATTAACGCCGTGACAATAGATCAGAATTCCCAGCTCTGCCTGTTACTGAATGTGATTCCTGACGAACAGAAATATTTCGATGGTTTTAAATTTAAGTGGTGAGGTTCTTGAAAATTTAGGTTGTTTCTTACAGCTTCAGATTTATCTTTTGCCCAATGCTTATAAATTGTTTCATGCAATAAACCCGATATGCTGTTTTTTAACTTCTGACAATTTCGTGATGAATCAGAACTGTTTCTAGACAGTTCATCTCTCAAACAGCTTCGTTTATAGTTCACAGAAACTTAATGGCAATTGTGTCAAACATTAAGTATAAATAATTTACGAAGTGAAACGCTATAAAACTCAGTTCACGATTAATTAGCTTCACTTCTTTGAGAGACTTATTGATGTTCCGGGCGTATTTTAGCGACTGTAGACTTACAACAAGCTGTGGTAAGTTGAAAATAATCTCTTAGTAAAGGAAAAAATATCAGCAGGTCTTTTAGAAAAATACCTTTCTAACTGGACTTTATTTTTCAACCGTTACTTTGTTTATTGAGTTTTTCCCGTGAAACCACTCCTCCACGGTTAATGTCATTTTTTAAGTGCAATGATGGTATACACGTCACAGTTCTTATTCCTGTTGCGCATGCGTTGTTTTTGCATGGCAGGAAAATTATCCAGCGGTTCACGTAATTTATAACACAAATACAAGATCAACGGGAGATATGGAAGTATTCCATTATGACGGGATGAACGGCACGACTTGACAATAGTTGCCACTTTCCTGACAATTTGATGTCGTTCAGTCAAGCGATAAATTTAAGCCAAATACGGGAATTCGTTTTATTTGATGGGTTCTGTTCGAATGTCTATTCAAAGTGGCTCTAGTGATGACACTTCAATGCTAAAAAGGCATATTCGGAGTTCAAAATTAATTAAGTAAAGACTCCGTGTGCGGCAATTAGCGCTGATAATATTTGATATGAGAGTTTTCTTCAGTCTTGTCTTCAGCGACTAACACTAGCTTTACAAAGCTGTTATTTACTAGAAGAGAAAATCTCTCTACAAACAGATTAATCAAATTGAGCCTTTCTTGAACAATGAGATGTCTGTGGCAAATTTGGTGGCCAAAATTAAAGTATTGAATTTCAAAAAAGCTTCCACACTGGCATACATATTCCTTGACAATGTCTTGCATGTTACTAAATAACTACAAAAATTGACTGCATGGCAATAGCTTTTTGTTCACACGTCCAGTTGTTCCTTAAAAAAAGTCCTAAACTTCCTCACCCAATGCTAGCTTAACGTCTTTGGTCAGCTGACGTGACTTCGGATCAGTGTACTCAACACTTTTTTAACAAGGAAGAGATAAGTAGATATTGTCCCAGAAATGCTTCAATAAGATGCAGATGTAGCAGGAAAACACGAGTATTGAAAAATCCGAAATATACAAAGTTGAAATTTTGCATAGGTAATTTTTTTGTCTTCGTTGTTTGCTAAAAGGTTTTTTTAAACTGTTGCAACTTGTAGCTATAACAGTGGCCTCAGCATTAAAAGAAACTCTGCAAAGTGTCAAGCATTTGACGAACAGTGAAGTGAAGATTGTCTTTGGCATCTCCTTATCAGAAGACATTTTTCCCTTAGGCAAATATGAGCTCATCAAATGAATAGACCAACGCCTTTTTCTTAAGGAAGTAATCCTGTCTTTAAGACAACTGTTCCATGACTTGGAGATCAGTTGTGATGCGAGTCTGAAACTCTTCCATTTCCGCTCGCCCTATCGTTTATCAAATTGATTGCTCGCTTTTTCTGTTTACGACGCTATTACCGAGGGGCTAAAAATATGGCATGTTATTTTAAATATCTATGAACAGCCTAACTCCAAAAATAATGCGTTGAATTATACAAGCGAGACCTCTCGAGAAAACTGAAAACAGGAAATGCTGAAAGGAAACAATAGGCTTTAAAGCTGAATTGGATTAAAAGTCGAGATAGAAAGACATTTGGAAATCTCAAGATTTTCATCAAACGGAGCTGCGAAGACTTTCGAGCGCGAAGACCCGTGATACGGTGACTGATTTGCCAACAAATCTAATCAACTCATACAAAGGTTTGTGGAAACATTGTTCGATAAGAAATCCTTTACAAGCAACATTATATAGGACGTTTGTTTTTCCGGTTTCGATATTCGTTGCCACTTTTAACGCCGCGAAAACCTCTTAAGAGGTCTCTTTTCCCATTTTGTCGTGCCCTTTGGTATAAGCGAATTCAAGCTTCCTTGACGTGTCTGAGTCTCGCAAGAATCCCGGCCTGGTCAACACTTACGATAAAATTTAGGCGTTTTTGTAATACAAAATGAAGGGAATTAAAGAAACGAAGAAGCTTTCAGTCTTTTCTTTCATGGGAAATTCTTTACTTATTAAATTTTTCCTGTTTTTCTATAAAGTAAAGGAAAGGAATTCAAATCTTAATCTGACAAACGAACACTTAGACTCAGTAATACTCTTCACTCAGTCTGGTTGAATTTGGGTCCCACAACTCCAGTGCGGCCAGGGATCAAATTTTCTTACTGGCTTCTGGTGTGAAATGTGACTGGGAAATTCGTAGGATTATTTCATGGTCTTTCTCTTCTCCTGTTGTGTTCAACGCTGTAAAGTTTGTTTTGAAAAGTGAAACCCTTATCGATTTGGCAAAAACTCGCGCAAAATTCTTCCGTTGAATTTTGGTCTTGATGTGTTTTTGATAGATAACTCAAGTTGTGTGTTACCTCTTGCATAAATTTACAAAGCTGGATTTAATATAGCTCTGACAAAAGATAATACCCACTGCAACTGGGCATTTTAGGAAGCCATAATATGTTGACATGAAATAGAGTATGGCTTTCAAAGCATTGTGCTAGGGTTGTTCCAAGACAAGGAATATACAGAATGATAAAATTTCGCAATCTTTCTTCCGAAAAAGCAAACAGGTTAAAAAGAATGCCTTTGAATCCAGAAAATGACAATGACAAAAAAATAACTAAGGAAACAGCGAAGACACAGAATGCCGTCTTCTTTTTTTAAAAAAAGCTTAAAAAAGCGCAAATCGAGAATGAAAATAATTATTTATCTGTTCATTGCTCAACGGAAATCGTGTACTTTGTTTGAAAAAAAAAATGCGCTTTCATAACATAAATATGAAAATAAAACAAAATGATTCAACATTAATAAAACAGTTTATGTCTTTTTCAGGTGTAATACATTTGAAATGTAACCCATGAATATATTTTTATGACGTTAATCTTTCTAAACTCGTCATGCGTACAACAACCTGTGTCATATTTGTTTGAGAAAATATTTCCTAAATCCGCATCAAGTTACAAACACTTATTTAAAAGAATAAATATCTTCTCCTCGTTTCACAAGACAAAAAAAAACTAACTCAGAGAGTTAAGTTTCATCACTAGTGGGCAATTGCCTTTTCTAACACCCAAAATGTTAGTGGACACAGTAGTCCTTTCCTTTGATATTAAAAAATCTGTCGGTTTTAGGTATCGAAAATATCTTGCCTTGAAGCGAAAAATATTGAATCAGATGAGGATGTTTTTACATTTGAATTTCCCAAATTACGTGCAGCAAAGCTGTTTTTAGAAGTGATTTTTTTATCCAAAGGGTATATTCGCTGTAAAAGGCCAAAACTATGAAGTATGTACCGGTTTAAATTGATTCCGCCCTTGAAAATTAATTCATAACTGAAACTATTTTTTAATAACACTGAAAAAATGTCAGTGGATAGTTTTTTTTTTTAACTACGCAAAGAAACCGAGAGATTTCAGTCGTTCAGTAACGACTTTTACCCTAAGGGAAATCAGAAGAAAGATGTTATTGAAGTACGAAAGTTCTCAGTTGATTTAAGTATTTTGTAATAGAACGCGATTGGATTTAATTTGTAGATTATGTATTTTTAAAAGTTCAAAATGTTTAACACCTCAGTTAAATTTGAGTAAATTTCTTGATTTTTTTAAAAAGTTGACAAGTAGGTAAAGAGACTTGGACTTTGATATTAATTGCTGTCTTTATTAATTGTGCTCGTATGAAAATCCACGTGGAATTTGGAAGCACACAGGCGTTGTAAAATTATCAAAGGTAAATGACCATCAAACAGGAAAGTAAATTCGTGATATTAGACTTGTCTCGGGCAAACTAAAAGATTGTATCTGATAAGACTGAAAAACGTGATTTATTCCATGGGTCAAATGCATTTCTTTCCTCTTAAGGGGCGATTGAACCGACAGAATAACTTGTTTACATTATAACGTGGTAAAAAAAACATATCGTTAAGAGGACACCGGAGTGGGCTGCCTCTTATCTCAATTTCTGAGTAAACATCTTTTGATTTGCTTTAAAATCGGCTGGCTCTGCAAAAAAATCTTCATTCAAAGACAAGCAACGGAAAGTTGAAGACATTGACGCTGACTTAGCGAAGCTTGGGTAAGACGATGGGCATCATGTGTTTTCAGTTCAGTAGTTCATAATTAACCAGGAGAGAATAATTTTACCCATGAAGGTCTAAAACTCCTTTCCTTAAAAGAACAATGCCATGTACGTTTTAGGAGAGAACTGATAGAGTCGTAAACTTGCGGCCGTATTTACTTTATTCCTCGAATAACAAAATCCTAGATTTACTACTGACAACCGTATCAAGTATAGAGTTGCTGTTCCAAATTGAATCACACAATTGAAAAAGCTTTGAAATATGGATTGATTCTCTGACTGTCAATATCACTGAGCTACTCATAGCATACCAAACTTCACGGTTATTTACTTAGAATAAATATGAAAGCCTCGCAACACACCATACTCTGCTACCAGAATTGTTAGTAGAGTACACACTCATCATAGCCATGTAATAACTTCTTGTCTTGTGTGAAACAAGACGTTCGAGGACTCTGACGATATCCAGCTTGGTTTTACCTGCTTACAAAAACACAATAAACGAAGTATAGATTTGTAAATGTAATAGTTTTTCGTAATGTTCTGTGCACAAGAAAATCTTGAACAAATTAATATGCTTCTCAGAGAATCCAGCCCCATTTTTTGTGTGAAAAATGGGTGTGCACTTGAGCTGTAAAATTTAACCGTTTACCGTAACAATATGAGCAAAACACTTATTCGTTACAGTTTTGCCAATTTAGTTTACAATATACAACCAACGTCCAAGGGGTTCCCATTTACCATCATCATTAAATTCAGCTCTGTACTACTAACTAAAGGAGTTGTCCGCCTGAAAACCTTTGCCCGAACCCTCAGACAGCTTCTACTTTTTTTGAGTAATGAATGTAATGTATTTCTCCATCTTGCAAAGATAATTTAAGGCCGAAAACAAAATTCAACGATTTGATTTGCATCGAAATTCATCAACGACGAAGCGGACACGCGGTCATGATTGAAAGCCACGCCGCGGACATCCTGATGTTCATTTTCTTTCGGCCAAAAAAGCCCGGGAACGCATATTGGACTTATTTTCGAGTATTTTGGAAAGCTTCTCACCAAGGCAAACTGAAGCCATACAGCCATGGACCGAGTCGAGAACTAAACAAAAGAAATTGGTTGGAAGCGTCTCCTTTACACACATTTTTTTTTTTTGTGAACGAATACAAGAGATTGAGAGCATCGGATAAGTGCTTTTCTTTATGTACTTCGGATATTAAAATACTACCTTCACAACAGCTGTTCTTGTGTCCCATTAAACTTTAACACAAGCTTTTTCTCTTTTTGTAAGCTCTTATTAAGTTTATTTTTCCAATTTAGAAATATTTTTGCTTAGGAACAATTACGCAAAGAAATTTAAATAGAATGCAAAGCCTTTAGGCTGTTACTTTCCAAACAGCGCAGCTAAAGGCCGAGGAGGCTAAAATCACTGACGAGAAGCAGTCCTCCGGCATAAATAACTTTGATAAGAAAAGCTTGTCACAGGTACGAAAAAGACTCCGTGAAATGAGGAATTTTTATTTCCACATAATTTTTCTTTAGCTTTCACCGCGAGGGTGGAAAAATCTAGAGAGAAGATAACTCGCTTAATTTATGAAAATTTCTGGAACATTAGTTCGGGTTTAACGACTTGGATGACGCTAAGCCTTCATTTCATTAGAAAGGATATTGGTTTTCACGTGGTTTAAGTCCGAATTATTTATCTTTCAGTATTTCTTGGAACTTAAGCAATTTTTCTGGCGAATTCAACTTGTTTTCACGAAAGGCTTTAAAAAGTGCTACTATGATCAAAAAATCACTTCTTTTTTCCTTCAGATTTTGAAAGTGTGATTGCTCAACAATTGACTGGCAAAATTTTGAGCTTTGATTTTTATCCAAAGGCTATTAACTTTGTACTTCGAGTGTAAGTTTTGGATTTCACGGTCCGCCATTACTCACGTTCAAAACTGACCGATAGGATTTTAGAGGGTTGGATCTGGGGAAAAGTGACGTCATTGACTCAGTAGCTTAAAATTCCAGCTTGTAAACGCAGCTTACTATATATGCAAACACGAGTTTAAAAGTCTGAAAGCCCGAAACTCCCGTGTAGCATTTAATTCAGCCGCGTACACACGCATTGCATTCTTAAACTACCGAGTCTTTAACGTCACTTTCCCCTCGATCCAGCTCTCTCAAGATTTTAAGGACGGTGCCTACTATTGTTATTGCGCATACGTTCTTCGCATCTCGAGATAATCGGATTTCCTATTGTTGATGCTAACTAACACAGGGATATTTTTTCGCGGTTTAAAACTATCCGGAGAAAGTAGATCTTATAAATTACTCTTTGTATCCAAAAAGAAAATAGGTGATAACAATGAATTTTTTAGAGATAATGAAGCTTCAATTTGAAAAGAACGTCATACATTGCTTTTTACAAATATTCATTAATTATCTTTCAAAAATGCTTGGTTACCCGCAATTTTCTTTTTGGATTTCAATAACACTTGTTAAGATCTACTTTTCCTGCATAATTACAAACCGGTGCAAAAATATCTTTCATTAGTAGGCACCGTCCTTAAAGTTAGTTATGGCGGACCATTAAAGAGGAAAATTCACATTAAAATAAACAGGTATCTTTTTTAAATCAAGGCTTAAAAACTTGGGTCACTTACTGTTTAGTTAACATAGTTTTGAAATCCAAATAAAAATAAAAATTGATTTTTTTGATCATAGTAGCACTTTAAAGTAAATTATGAATCACATCATTCATTCATCATTTTCTACTTCGACCGCAACTTTATACCTGTGACATTAAATCTTCAAAAAAGAACTATTTACAATGGATAAACCTTCAAAATCGCTTTTTAAAATGACGAAAAAGTCTAGAGACGGTTTCCCCCGGGTGTTTTGTTTCACTATGTATCTGGCATAGAAATATTTAAAAGGCATGAATTACTTATGCGGTCTTCGAAACTTAAATGACGCACTTCTGTAACTCGTCGTTGATAGCGAAGCACAAAACAGCCAGACAGCTTACAGGGGAGTGAGGAAGGTCGCAGGTTTGAAGCCACTCCGGATCAACACTCGGGATCTTGAAAAACACTGAGGAAAAGGAATTCCTTTTTACTTTCCTCTGAAAATGCTCAACGACCGTAAGCCAAACTGCTTTGTCTCACACGACCCTTCCTGCTGCAAAGCGAGCTACGCTAGCGAACAGCAACGTAATCAGAATTTCATGATATACCGTACTTATTCAGCTATAAGCCGAGCGATTTTTACACAAATCCTCACTCAATTTGGGCAAATTTGAAGCCGTAGAAGGGGTCTCGGCTTATAGCCGAGTATTTTGGATAAAAAGAATTTTCTCGGCAAATTAAAACAGTAACAAATGAACGTGTATTCACTTACAAGCCGAACTAAATTACTTGTAAAATGAAGAGAAGTTGTTGTTGGTGTAATATGGACTTTTATTACTTGGTGGCTCGTAAAGGAACCGTTCGTGTTGTTGTGTGATCGGGATCGATCTTATTGCTCGTCTTCTTCCTCGTTGTCTGTCTCGAATTCGTCGTCCATTTCCTCGTCTTCACTGTTTTTTTTTTGTTCTGGAATATTCTCGTCGAGGACTGCATCGTCTTCTGTCCCGTCGCGTGCGTTATAAAGGTATCACAAGTCTTGCACGAACGCCTCACCAGCTCCTCAGGAATATCGCCCCAAGCCTGTTTTGCCCGTCGAAGGAACGAGGAGTCTGGGAACAAGATTGCAACATTTGTCGACACAGATCGTGTAAACTAGCTTGTGACATGACACCAGAGCAAACTTGAGACAAAAACGCAAGTGGATTTCTTCTTGTAGCGACATTTTCCAAGCAAAAAAATCGTACGCATTAAAGGGAAAATCTTACCTTGAATTCTTTGCTCTGAAAACCACGCCAAAGGTCGTTGATCGAGCTCGGAATACGCTCCCCGATAACCTCCCCGTTAAACAGATTTGCCTTATCTTTCCTCCAGCGACGGAACCATCAACTCACTGATGCCGTATTCTCCGGCGATCTCGGAGTTATTTTCTACAGCTTCTGCCTCGGCGACTATCACAAGTTTAACAGCGAGGTTGTAAGGTTTCCAGTCGAATAACTTTTTATAAAACGTTTCACTTGTACAAAGACACGTTTCCAGTGAGGTCAGTAATTGTTTATTAACATTCGTCACCTCACGATCACGTCGCTTGTTTGTTTCTTATCTTTCGTGTTCATTTGATTGCTTTGAGTATAATTTTTCAGTCAATGTAAATTACGAAAATTCCATAGTCGATACTACACATCAAGACCTAAAATGGGTCTCGGCTTATAGCTGAGTATTATGTATTTACAATTCGTGTCAATCAAGTTGACTTTTTGCGTAAGAAGTTTGATGTCTCGGCTTACGGCCGAGCTCGGCTTGTAGCCGAATAAGTACGGTATGCAAAAATTTTCTGTCTCTGCGCCACAATCCACCGAGATTTGATCAGGACGCAATGCGCTGCGACCAGAATGCATTGCTCTACGGAGCTGCCAAAACTTTTAGCAGGAATCACCAAACGCACGTATTATCGCTTTTCACTTTGTAATGTAACTGTTGATGGGTAAAACTGTGATGCGACGGCGACTTGCCAAGCAACTAGCTCATTTACAGTTTGAGGTTGGCTTGAAGATCTTCGCTGTTGAGAACGCGCATTTGGCACAAGCGAAAGAAAAGCCTGAGAAATTCTTCAACGGGATTCGATCCCTTGATCACTGCGATGCCGGTTCAGTGTTTTACAGATTGAGCTATGAAGCCAAATGGGTGCTGGCCATTTTTAAGAGTTCGTAACAAACCCGTAGAGGATGGAGATTCATATGAGGATTATATAAAGAAAAGACATTTGAAATGCGGACTGAAACATTTTGAGGTTGAAAATCAGGGAAGATCTTTCGTTCCGCAGTTGAAATAGACCACTTTCATAAATGGCGACCACTGCCCTCATTTTGAAACAAATATTATTTTGAAATATGCTCGTCGAAGCGAGGCTAGAAAGGCTCGGCATTAAAACAAAAGGATAAGATTTTATTTGGCCGCTTTTATGAAAAAGGTTTATACACCTGTCTAACATATGTACAGTCTCTAACAGGTTGATTTATCTTGTAATCTTTAATTCTTTGCTTGTTACGCACATATCAACGACATCCCCACCAATCCTTGGGCTATACTAGGTCATAACATACTGCAGGCGAAGGTGTCTTGAAACGAGTGGTTCAGCGACAAAACGGTTATTTCGGTGAAAACTACAAAAAAGACATCGCCTAAAGGTATAATTTTGAAAAAAAAGTGGGATAGACTGTTCGATTTGCTGTCCCACCGGAACCGAATTTTTTTTCCCATTCAAAAAGAAAGTGCTGTTTTACGCACGTTATGCAAAAAAACAACCACAAGTCAAGGGGACAGAGGGACAAGTCGATTACTGAACTTCTCGTAAGACCGGAGGCTGCATCGAAATTGGTAAACTTGTGCCATGTTGAGCGCAAATATGTTGTACTTGTCTTCCTCACAACGTATCTTCCTTACTTTTCAGACACTTACAATCCCGCCATGACGATGAAAATAATGCTTATACTTGCAATTATCGTAGCGACAGCGGTTGGCAAGAATTCAGATCACAGAAGAACACAACTAGAAAGCGTAAGTCCCGCAAAAAAGGAGCGAGCCATTTGTCATTCACTAGTACCTCTTCTTCAAGTCGAGTTAAAGTGCGAAATATTTGACAAGATGTCATATTCAAACAAGGCAACGTGGCTTACATCTCTCAGATATTACGCGTGCCGTTGTTAGCCAATTCACCGGGCCGTACTTGCAAGGAAATGATTTAAAAAGCTATACCTCCCTTCCGCAGTGTTTTTTTCTAACTAATTAGACACAAAACGCAAGACCAACCGCGATTCGCTTTGAGCCAGTCAACTGAATTGCTTCGAATTCCCATGGCATGGTTTATTGCGCTGTTTTTCTCTTGTTTCAACTGTTCCACCAAACGAAGATTGCGTTCACACTTACACAAGTCTAATGTAAACACTTCTTGAAGAAATAAGTTTTCCGCTATCTTGTTTACAACCGAAGTTGTTCATACCAGAGGTCATACACCTAATTCCAAAATGGCCGCCAGTTTAGTATTCTTTTGTTGCCATGCAAATTGGCCCTTATGGCCTCGTTCAAGGTTAAATTTACGTTTGAAAGCGAGGTCATAAGGGCCAATTTGCTTGGAAACAAAAGAATACTAAAATGGCGGCCATTTTGAAATGAGGTGTATGTTAACATTTGAGCAGGCGATTTTTATGGTCTTGCACTGCTCGCCTCTTCGCTTGTAGCCCCTTTCTTGAGGTTTTATGGCTTTGCCTTCCTAAGTGTTTTTCTTTCTTTTCAAGGTTATGGGGATGTGAGTTGTTTTTGTCTCTACAAAGCCCAAATTTTGAGTTTTCCCCAGCCACCGAGGAAACGCCTCTGTCCGCCATCTTAAAGTTGTTTACCGAAACTACCTCGCGAGATAACTGATTAGAGTGTTATGTGAAGAGCTAGTTTTCTACCCCATATGAACCATGTGAGCGTTAGCCCTTCTTATGAAAATGGGCCCACACACGGACAGAGAAAAAGTCTTATCAGGGTGGGAATTGAACCCACGACCTTCGGGTTGGATCACCGCTGTTCTAACGACTGAGCTACAAGGTCAGACGGGAGCAGGCCGTGGGGACTGAAGATGTTGAAGTCACGGCAATTAACATGTACAAGTACAAGGAAGGATTACGTTTTCGCAAACGTTGGCCGTGTAGCACTTATATTTGAACAGACTTAACTGATTAGAGTGTAATGTGAAGTGCTAGTTTTCTATCCCATATGAGCCATGTAAGCCCTGTTAAAGGCGCTGTTATACTGTGAAATGTTTCGTGCAACTTGTCTCGCAATGTTTTGGCGACACTGTGACATTTCACAGTGTAACATACCCTGCAACGGCCAAAATCGTTGCGAGACAAGTTGCAAGAGCCGTTGCCGAAAGTAGAATTAGACTCTACTTTTCGTGCAACTTGTCTCGCAACGATTTTGGCCGTTGCAGGGTATGTTACACTGTCAAATGTTTCGTGCAACTTGTCCCACCACAGTGTCGCCAAAGCATTGCGAGACAAGTTGAACGAAACATTTCACAGTGTAACAGCGCCTTAATGGAAAAGGGCCCACACAAGGACAGAGAAAACTCTGACCAAGGTGGGAGTTACCTCGCTAGATAGTTTCGATGTTGATTATTAACAACTGATAGAATTGAGCCTCGCACATAACTGGACAATTTAACCAATTCACACTTTATAGACTTGAACGGGATTGGAACGCATGACCCTTAGCGATACCGGTGCAATAATCTACCGACTGAGCAATGAAGCCACGCAGTTTATAGGAGTAGGTCAATTTGTTGGGATCATGTGTCCCCGTGAAAAGACTGATGAATGAAAGAAAGCGGGTTATAGACGAAAGAAAGTAAGTAAGCCTGTCTCGATCCAGTTTGCAGGCTCAGTCATTAGGTATGCACATTTTTCATCTCTCAAACATCTTCCAAACGACGTCAGTGATTCAGCTTTGCGTGAACGCGGTCTTAGTATGCCTAACAAATCAAGACTTCAGCGATACCAGACGTTCGTGTTTTGTTTGCAGTGTTCCGAAGGTACGCGTTGTGAAGAAGACATTGACTGCCTATGCGAGAACAAAGAGGTCATCTGCAATTACAAGCAAGTGTGTAAAGTGCGGTCATTTTGGGACGACCTTCTGAGGACAAAACCGGTAAGCTCCACAACGTATATATCTTTCATGGCCTTTTCCAGGAACAGATCTAGGAAGAGGGGGGAGGGAGGAGGGAAGAGGGTGCATTGAGATCACTGCACAAAATGTTTCCTATTAAATACGCTTTCTTTCGTGGAAACAACTATCCTTAAAAACGGTTTCGGAGGACTTACAAGGAGGAGTATCTTCCAATAATCAAACAATTTCCCGAGAATTCCGATCAATATTTTACTTAATACATTAAATAATTCATAAAACTTACAGGCAGTATGCGGCTGTTGTCATCTTAAACTGGAAACAGCTCAACAAGGGTCTTTTCTTGAGTGAGTGAGTGAGTGAGTGAGTGAGTGAGTGAGTGAGTGAGTGTGTGAGTGAGTGAGTGAGTGCTGGCAAAATACTGTGGATTGGGGATGAGTGGTTGGGAAAACGGTAACCTTATGTTGCACTAATATCCCGTCCAGGGGTTGGTGGAAACATCAGTCCTTTCACCCTACAGAAACTTGGATTAGCTCAGATCTTGCCACTCGGT
Source organism: Montipora capricornis (assembly GCF_036669925.1). Taxonomy (NCBI): domain Eukaryota; kingdom Metazoa; phylum Cnidaria; class Anthozoa; order Scleractinia; family Acroporidae; genus Montipora; species Montipora capricornis. Next base: position 52,371,083 of record NC_090886.1, read on the forward strand.
CCTTCGTTCCTGGAGGACTTTATCCTCCCTTTACTCCTTACATCAAGTTCCTCTTGCCACTGATGTAATACCAGTTGAGTTGCCGCCTAACTATTCTTCGTTGCTTTTGCAGTGCTTCCGGAATTACAAGATCCACTGTACTTCTGATGTCGATTGTGACTGCGATGGAAAATTAGTATGTGAAGACCGCGAATGTGTCGAACCAAGACACCCAACACTTATGGCAAGATTATAAGCTGACCAAACTCACTCTCACTGTCCCGTTTAATCCTTTAGAGAAAATTTCGACGCAAGAACACTCACCAAACCCGAAGATATTCATTTCGAAAGTCAACGTAAAATAGCAAGATGTAAATTTCTTGGAAACTGAAATAGTTTCTTAAAAAATTAAAACTGGCAATTAGTGCTTGGCTCAAGCAAGATAACCTTGGTCAGTGAAAGGCCATTTTTATCTCTAAGTAATTCCAAAAATCTCACGTCTAGCCCCGCAGTTACTTGCTTTGCATATTATCGAAAGTGGTAGACGGAGACGCTTATTTCCCTTTCGTAAACGGTCGTTGCCATTTCTCAGAACGGTCGTTGCCATTTGAAACGGTCGATGACATTTTTTAGCTCTGAAATTACTCTCAGTAGATCTAAGAACTCAAAAGGTTGCGGTTACTGGGAGTTGTCTCGCTGGTCATATGAGTTAGGGTTCGGGTTAGGGTTCTGTTTAGGGTGAGGGCTAGCGCCAAAACATTGCGAGACAAGTTGCACGAAACATTTCACAATGTGACAGCGCCTTAAATGGCATGTACAATTATTATCGCGTGGGGAATGAAGAAGAGTCACTTTGAAACTGGAAGGCAAAGCTTTGTAGTTCCTTGGTTCTGTGAGAACCCTCTTCGACGAAGTTATTTCTTCCTTGAATTGCATAGGCGCTTGCGAAAGCGTGATTTGTATCCCAGTCTCTCTTCCATTTCTGATAACGATTACCGCTTCTCCTTTCCGAAACGAACCATTTTTCCCAATGTCCGGTGGCAAATTTCCTTTTCACGCTTGCTAACTCGCAACTAAAAATACGCCCTGTTCTGTTTCCCGTACACTTCAGAGTTTGGTTGATGGGCAAACTACAATGGAAGCTTGGAAAAGAAGTCTGTCGATTCGAATTTTGACTCACCATCGAAGGTAAATGGTGTCACCCGTTCGAACAGAGTAAAATGTAAGTTGTCGTAAGTCATCGTCCAACTCAACTTCACGACCAAGCTGAAAGAAAAAAAAAAGATTCACATTGAATTTGTTTTTCGTTCTAACGGGCAGCGTCTGAGATCACCAATCGCCATTTTATCATCATCACATCTTTATTTACCCTCGGATTTTAGCGCAGCTTGGGGTAGCTAGTATCTCCGAGCAACTACCCTCCCATCCGTGATACACCGCAGAAGACAGACCACAACATCGGGAATTCCATGCCCTACTCTTTGCGAATAGTGTGTGGGTTCTTTTGCGTCCCACAGAGTTACAAACATCATCAGTTGAAGGGTTTCAAGACGGGGCCTTGCGTTTATCGTCCTTATCCGAGAAGACTAGAGAGTCTCACCAATTGCAGATGACATTACAAAGGCAGCACTTTCTCCTCGGTTCTTTAAAGACCCCGAGTGTTGGTTTCGCCGGAGTCGATCTCACGGACTCCCACATGGCAGCCCGGTGCTCAACCAACTCAGTGAGCCACCGGTGCGGGGTGATTTTAGAAATGAATGCTCTCTAAGACTGTGATGCAATTTTGACGTACTCATTGTAAACCCAACTTTGATCATACAATAGAAAGGAACTTGGTGGTTTGATTGCATCAATATATGCTAGTTTTCCCTAAAAAGTTAAAAATAATCACACAAAGCAAAATTCAGCAGCAATATTAATGTTAAACCGACGACACGTCCTTAAATGTGAAGGCAACAACAATTGAAGGCAGTTACCTTGCTGTCCACGCACGATAACTTTTGGTTCAAGCTATCAACCTTGAACTGCCGGTAAAGAAGTCCTTTTAACTTTGCTATTGTCATGGTTCCTGAGTGAGATCAAAGGCACAATCTTCAGATCTTTCCTGCTTATAACTACTGAGGTTTACAGTCAACAGAATAAGTGAAATAATATTTTCCAAAAACAACGCGCACATCCAATTGGATGATTGTTTGGGAAGGCGACTAAAGAAGCAATGCTCGGAGTAGTCTGGATACGGCTTTGCAGCCGGCCGCGTACGGTTTTCGCGCAAAAAGAATTCCCAAAAGATCGCGAATTCTGTGTATTCCGAGTGAAGTGTATTTTGTTGGTTGCTATTTCCGTTAGGGCAGTTTTCAAATGACTGTAGGAAGTAATAACGCGATTGCAATTGCTACGCTTAGTGATTGGTTTAAACATCTCGCGCCAGTTTATCACCCAATGAGAAGGAAAGCCAAAACCAATCGCGACTTGCAGGCGCGATTTTTCCCGCGCTTTGAGCAAGTTACATGGAATCGGTATGAAAATCTGATTGGTTCATTGCGCTGTTAGAACCTGCTGTGATTGGTCGAAGTAATTACTTTGGCATTTGTTTTACGATACTCAACTGAAAACCGCTGTATACCAAAAACGGAAGTGGTAAAAAAAGAACAGGTAAACCTAATATTCAGTGTTTGCTATTCCGGAAGAGCAATAAAAGAAAGACCGAAGTGTCAAGGAGCCAATACCAAACTGTTTTCCCCAGCCAATCACAACAGACTCAGACAATCGATTAACCAATCAAGACGACGCAGCTAAGACCTACAGCCGATTCAATGGGGGAGGAGGGGAGGGGATGGAAACGAGTCAAATCCTTTCTTTTACCTGGTAGCTTTTTTGTCACCGTTTTCTTGTCTGGATCGTCTGGACACGTGATGGTCACAGCTGAAGGTAGATCGTCGTTAAGAAAAGCAACACAATAACAAAAATACAAACGAACAAAAGCTGAAGGGATGCGTTTCTTTCGTTAAAAGTGACACCAGCTGTTTTTACACAGCGATAAAGAGATGTCTAAATACATTAGCAAAGTACTACTATGCCATCACGTGCTAAAGGATACCAATTAACGAATCTTTCAACGTTTTGGGGTTTTTTTGACTGCTTTCAGCTTCAGGGGGAACTCCGTGAACTAAAAAAAAAGAACAGGTTTTAAACAGCATGACTTCATGACAAAATCCTCTTAATTCGAATCAAAGCCGAAATGGCAAGGTTTTGCACTGACTACAACGATTTGCAAACGTAGTTAACCGTAAACAGAATTGACTGTTCATGCCCCAGCAAAACGCTCATTGCTTCAGGAAGCTCTCAAATCGTTCTTACGGTGGTTAGTTTAGTTAACCTTAATCCACTCGTTTAATGAAACTAAATGTTGGCACTAATAATAGTAATAACTTAAGTCTCAAGGTTGTTTAGCCGAGCAGGAGAGCTCTATACTAATTGCGGAGAGTAAGGGTGCTTACTATTTAGCCAAAAAATCCGGAAATTTCGGTTTGAGCTCAAATGGAAAGGCAATTTTCCGGAAAATATTTTCGGAAATTGTGGACAACCTCCAGAGGTAGTCCTCTTTTTCCGTTCGGAACGGAATTCGCGAAATGCTCTTACCATTTGTGAGAATCCTTCCGTTTCCAGGCCCTTCTCACAAGATCGAGTAAAATGCGGGATGGAATGCTGTGTAGTAAATGGTGAGCGCCATTCTCATCCGGTTGGTCATTAAATTCGGAAAATCGCTTACCTTTATGCAACGATCATTCCATCCGGATTATTTGGCTAAGTGGTAAGCACCCTAAAAATCAACTAAAATCAGAACAAATCAAGGGAATTGTTGGTTTTTGAGAGGATGGAAACCGGAGTACCCGAGGAAAACCCTTTCGGAACAGAGTAGAGAACCAACAAACTCAACCTACATATGGCGTCGAATCCGGGAATCGATCCCGGGTGGAACGGAAAAGGGAAGGCGAGTGCTCTCCCAACTGTGCCAGTCGTGCCCCTACTTCAGGAATGCCAGGTCGGGTAAAACATAGGCATATGATCAAGATATTCTGGAAGACGTCATCGTTCTCATGAGCTCTAATTTTGCATTCCAACCTGGTGCAACAAAGAAATTTAAACAAATGCGAAAGTGGAAAAAATCCAACTGGAAGGATTTAACCAGTTGGTTCTTTTCAAAACGTAACGCAACTTGCGACCACCGAAGACAAATCAGAACCAAGCTGTTCTAAGCAGGGTACACTTTCCACCCAACAAAAAAGCTCCCGGTGGAACAGTCCTTTCCACCGGCTTGCACAAACCCGAGTCAAGCCACTACGCGGTCGCAAAAAAATCGCGCCAATTAAAATCGCGTGAGCTCAAGATGGCCGTGATAACAATTTGGTCAAATGGAAAGGAACAATTCAGTACACCACCGATCAAAGTGCATGATCTCCCAACACCTTGAAACGAAGTCCCACACATTCCGTTCGAACGGGACCGATTTCCAATCCGCTTAGGATTAGACTTAAAACCAAGGATTTGATCACAATTAAACCGGGATTTGCGATCATCCTGCCACAAACAGCCCAATCCAATTGATTGTTCATAAAATTCTATATTGATTAATTCAACACGTTGAAACCATAAGTACATATAAAAAGACTAAAGAAGTAAAATACTTAGAGTAATAAAAACACTCCCTAGCATGGTTGTTTTATATTGATTAATTCAACTGATTTCGTGGTACATCGTGCAATAACGATGATTCGCATCCTTATGCAAATGCTACCCGGCTCTAAACACTGGTTGACAACGACCCTCGAAGCACGTTCGCACAAGCGTCTTTTGTCGCAGTAACGTTGGAATAAGGAATATTGCAGTAGACCAGTTGCGACTTCAGCTTGATTTTTTTTTTACTGCATAAGTGCCAACTTGTAGACGCGAAACACCGCGATTCGGTTGCCACTTACAAAAATGACAGCAAAATTGCATCAAGTTTTCGAGCAAGTTCGAAATATCGGGTACTTTTCGCCGATGATTCATTGAAATAGTTCCTGGGGGTGCAGGGGTGGTGCAGTGGTGAGAGCACTCGCCTCTATCTTACCGAGGTGGCCCGGGTTCGATTCTCAGAGTCGGCGTCGCATGTGGGTTAAGTTTGTTGGTTCTCTACTCTGCACCGAGAGGTTTTCTCCGGGTACTCCGGTTTCCCCTCTGCTCAAAAAACCAACATTTGACTTGATTTGCGTAATTCTTAATTTCAGTTTACAGTGTCCCCAATTAGTCCACTAGCGCTTGAACAACTAGACACTTCAATAAAGTTCCTTTCCTTTTCTTTTCATTTCCTGGTACTATTTTTAATTGAAACCTTAACAGCGGTTCAAAGTGCATGCGTAAGCAAGCCTTTCCGGATCCCAATTTAAAGTTAACACAATATTAAACACCTTTCACAAGTTCCTGATATGTTGGATGTAATTCTACAAATGCCGGCTTCAGTGTGCTAACTTGTCCTTCAGTAATATTGCCACCGGCATGAACCCAAGACTGTGCATATTTCTTCAGATAAGCCCTCTCAGCTGTCTCCCTTTCTTTTGAATTTACCTAAAACGATAAAAGCATAAGGTGTTACAAAGGCGACAAGGTATTCAGTAATTTCGGCAAAACCGTATACCAAACGGAATCAAGGAAAAACTCCGCTGACGTAGACTCAAGTAGGCACTTCAAGTTTAATAGGAAACCAAATTTGCTTTTTTCTGTCTGCGTTTTTCTAATTTGGTTTGATAGGCACCTTACGCAAGGAAGACGACGTCGGCTACGAGAGGACCTACTGACGTGTTTTTAGGGGTGCGTTGCTAAGGATGTAATGAGTTTTTCAGGCTTCTTTACGCAATTGCAAAAATTGCGTTCATAACTGCGAGGATCATAGTATCACTTGATTTCATATCCGCAGTTCATATATAATCCATTTCATATATCATTTCATCGTTGAGAGAATGTGGCATTATTTTGGTCAGTTTCCGACTTTTGTAAACCAATGACCCTAAATATGACGTCATCTTGCCACGCCCATGGTCACGTGACCAATTTAAAAAACTCTAAATTTGTCTAAATGCTACATAATTTGGGTATTTAATCAGTGGTTTGATAATTTGTATTCGTTTTCGCATCCAGCCAAGCATGGTTTTCTTTCTATTTTGAAAAATGTTCTTTTAAACCCTTTCACTCCTGTAAGGGCCACTGAGACTTCTAGATTTTAATCTGTCTAACGCCAGACGATTTGACTCGTCAATGGGGAACCCCACAGGAGTGAAAAGGTTAAAGAGATAAACCATACTGAAATACCCATAAAATTTTCAAAAAACATGATTTGAAAAAATCAATGATTAGCTATATTCTGTATTTGGGGGTGAAACGTGCCATATGAAAAAAAAAACATAATTCAATTTAAAGACCGCCGGAAATTCAGCTTTTTCTCAAACCGGAAGTCATTTCCTTTACGCATGGGCAGTTGATCTGAAGCGCGAGGAAGGGCGAGGAAAAACCTTCGATGCAAACAACAGTTCGTGCAGTGATTTTTGCTTGCATTTTTACTTTTGCGTGTCAGCTCACGATATGATGACGTCAGTCACCGGATGTAACATTTCACTTCCTTAGCAACGAGCGAAAAATCCGTCTGTGGGCCATCAACGGACAAAAAACAAAGGCTCTGCACGCCCTGCTTGTGCGTTTTACATTTTGGTACATTTCTTTGCCGTTCTCGACCTGACAACGACGCGAATTGACCAAATTTGTGGTTGTGTAGAGGACGTGAGAACATGACGAAACATTTTAAATTTTCTTCCCAAACAACCACACCGTTCTTGCCAATTTTATTCCTGCGAGGTCGGTACACACTTTCCATTCCCAACGACTTTTTTCGTTGGCGTGGTCGTCCTCCTTGCGTAAGCTCCCTGTTGGTTGAAGTTGACGTAGCGGTCATGTTGTGGACTCTCTAAACAAGACAGAACACTGTTGCATTTGTAAATTTTGCATTTTAACCGCTTAGACAAGTTTTTGAATCACGTCAAAAATTTGCTTACTTCCCCTGACACAAAGTTTGCTTCTGAAACATACCTGGTTGATTTTCAGCAACAACACAGGCATTAGAACACTGAGCAACATAAATAGATGTCTTTTTTTGCTAACAAACCCACACCCTACAACATTCAATTGCCTTTAAAACAAGGAAAGTGTAGCTGTCTCCATTGTCAAGCAAGGAAAAGCACTATTAGACAAAAGGGAAATTGACAAAACAGCATGACAAAGTATAGTATGCATTCTGTTAGGAAAAGATTCAAATACGCAAATCTTATCTTTGTCAGTCTGTTTCTTTTGAGAAGAAATGTCAAAAACGAGAGATTTCACAAAGTGCATGTTATTCCGTTCGCTCACCGAACTTCCATTGAGTGAAGTTAAGGAAGGCAGTCGAGCCAACAGTTCCTGACGACTGGCAAATGAAGTTTCCTCTGGTAAACAAAACAAGAGAAGTTTTCTCGAAGTTAATTCGCATTTATATTTAGCCCCAGTCTTTGTAGAGACCCCGCTCGATTTCTTGCTCGTTCTCGACTACAAAGACGGCTACGAGAACGCCACATAACAATAGGTTTAATTGGCAAAAGCAATAGTTCTGCACGCCCTGCAGGTGCTTGTCCCATTTTGAGACATTTCTTTCTAGTCCTGATGAGACACGTTTGCAAAGGCTGTCAACATAATTTGGACTCGGAGGAAAGAAGGTGAAACCTCTGCACAAGGAATGCTAGATGGAGCGAAAAGGAGAAAGCTCAGAAAATATGACCACCAGAAGAGACGAGGCGACAGCTTAGTTATGGCAACGCCGCGTAGAAGAAGAGGTATGTGCAAAAGGTAGGGCAATCGAAAGGGCCTGTCAAGGGCTCTCACAGGGCTACGACCAACTGAACTGAACTGAACTGGATGCGGGTTAGTTGGAATTTGATGTCTCCAAGGCAACAAAGGCGAAGAAAACAAAGGATAGAGGAGTGTGCAACCTCACCTTGGAAAACAGGGTTCCCGACGAACCGCAGTTCTGTAAGTAAGGGCAGGTGATTTAATTCATTCACACTTTGAACCTAAAATTCAAAGGACAAAGATGACAAGATATGCAAATGAGAGGATAATCAATTTTAAGGACGCAAACAACAATGAAAAGAAAACGTTCTCACCTCATTGATTTTGTTTTTGCTAAGGTAGAGAGATTGTAAAGCCGGAAAGAGAGACTGGCTACCTTGTTCATCTGGAGATAAACAAACACAAAAAGTTGCCTAACAAGTGGTGAAAGGACAATTGAAAAATCAAGAGTCTGCATCTGGTATATTAATGAGGTCTTGGCTTCGAACCCTACTTGGGACCCCGATTTTTCCTTGCAATAGCATTAAATCATCTACCACCAGAAGGGACACGTGCCAAAAAGTAGAACAGATATAGTTTTCCCACAACAACTCCACGATACTCAAAGGAAATCGTGACATTAGTTGGACCTACGACCTTCAGACGCAGATTGTTTTACCACTAAGATAAAGATGCCTCGCAGAAGCTAGGCCATTAAACTAGGTTGACGTGGCGATACGGCTAGGACTAACATTGTCAAAACTCAACATTTCTTTGCAAGGACATTGTTCAAGAGGCAGTGTGGCCCAGTCGTTAGGGCGCTTGCCTTGAGATCGGGAGATCCCGGGTTCAAGATCCGCTCTGACCACTCCTTGAATTTGTTCCTGGTAGTCCCTGGTTCAACTTCCCAGCTGCACTTGTAAATAGCCACTGGTTTGCCTCTGGACACTTGGGATTCTTAACAGCTGCTGTTGTTCTGTTCCCTCGTTTCGTTGCGTTTCAAAGCCCCTATGGGGAGCGGTCAATTAAGTATGTATTCTATTCTATTTAGCAATGAAAGATCGGTATTTTCTTTCCTTTTAACTAGTGCTGCAGTTTGAAATATTTCTCCATAGAGATCGAGATATCTGGATCTCGAGGCAAGCGCCCTAAACAACTGGGGCGCACTGCTTCCTTTGGGTGCAGGGATAGCGCAGTGTTGAGAGCACTACCAATGTGGCTCGGGTTCGATTTGCAGACTCGGCGTCATATGTTGGTTGAGTTTGTTGGTTCTCTACTCTGCACCGAGAGGTTTCCCCTCTATTAAAAAACCAACATTTCATGTGATTTGCGTTAACTTGTTGATTTCAGTTTACAGTGTCCCCAGTTAGTGCTCCAACTCTAGAAGATTAGACACTGAAATAAAGTTCCTTTCCTTTCCTTTTCCTGTTATCCAAAACAAATAAGTCCTGACAAATGACAATAAACTTACCTTGTACTTTGTTTCCTAATTCAATTTTAGTTATTCCATTGTCATTCAAAATGAGTTGATCGAGTCTGTAACATCAACAAAACTTTCATTTTATCTAAAACGATGAACTGGAACAAGTAAATTCCTTGATGAACACTATAATTATAATTACACAAGCAGCGGAAATACGCAATTTTTACAGTGCTACTATGACCAAAAATAAATTTTTCTTTTTCTTTGGATTTCAAAACTGTGTTAACTAAAAACACTAAGTGACCCAAGTTTTAAGCCTGCATTTCAAAGGAAACCTGTTGATTTTAACTAGAATGTTTCTATTTAATAGTCCGCCATGACTACTTGTAACTTAAAAATCTTGAGAGAGTTGGATCTAGGGGAAAATTACGTCAGACTCACTACTTTAAGGATAAAATGGCCGAATTAAACGCAGCACGGGAGTTGCGGGCTTTCAAACTTTTAAATTCGTGCTTTGCATAGTTACATAATAATCTGCATTTGCACGCTGAAAATTTAAACTGGTGAGTACATGACATTAATTTTCCCTAGACCCAATCCTCTGAGGTTGAACGTGAGCAATGGGAGACAGTGAAATCCAAAACTTAAGGCGCTGTTACATCGTGAAACTTGTCTCGCAATGGTTTTAGCGACACTGCGGTGGGACAAGTTGCACGAACCATTTCATAGTGTAACATACCCAGCAACGGCCAAAATTATCTCACCTTGGCAAGTGGCCTAATTTCAAAACAGCCTCCCACTCTGAAATCTGGTTTCCTTCTAGGTTGAGAAGCCTTAAATTCTGGAGTCGATGCAGTTCAGAAACTTGACCCTTTTTGAGTCTAAAGAGCACAGAAATTTATGATAATATTAATTTATTTGTACAGTAAGTTGCACAGCTCCTAAGTTACACAATATATATACAGTAATTTCCGACCTTATTTGATTTAAATAAATAAAGTTCCTTTCCTTTCTTTCTTTGTTTGTTTCTTTCTTAATTTGGTTCTGTTGCATGAGTGCCACATTAAATTTTGCAAATGCTACAGGTTCATCGAAATCCTGCAGTTAACTATACCATTTTAACCATTTAATTAAATCTACAATGCTATCAAGCACTTGAAAGAAGAAATGGGTTGCCACCATACACATAACATCATTGATACTGAAACACAGTTGACACATTATGAAGCTTTCAATGCTGTGCAATTTATAAAAAAAAAACAACTTTTTGTTACCTCAAATTTCTTAGGCAATTATGGCAGACATGAAGCTCTTTGAGCGATGGCATCATGCCAACAATAGTCTCCACCTATTCAAGATGATTAAGAAACAAATCAACTTAAGGAGCACACTTCTATCTATTTTCACTTGGAATGCAACAGGTAGACCACATCGACCACATCTAGTTGCATATCAAGCTAACTAGCCATGTGTGTGCGGTCATCTTAAAAGTTAAGCCCTGTCAGCCCGAGGTACTGCCGAGATGAGTAAATGCTTAAAATGCCACTGTGATCAAAAAAACCACTTACTTTTTTCCTTCAGGTTTTGAAAGTGTGTTTGCTTAACAACCAACTGGCAAAATTTTGAGCTTTGATTTTTATCCAAAGGCCGTTTACTTTGAGTGTAAGTTTTGGATTTCACGGTCCGCCATTACTCACGTTCAAAACTGACCGATTGGACCTCAGACGGTTGGATCCAGGAAAAAGTGACGTCAGAGGCTCACTAGCTTAAAATTTCAGCGTGTAAACGCAGCTTACTATATATGCAAAGCGTGAGTTAAAAGTCTGAAAGCCCAAAACCCCTGTGCTGCATATTAGTTCTACGGCGTACACACGTATTGCATTCTTAAACTAGTGAGCCTTTGATCTCATTTTCTCCTCGATCCAGCTCTCTCAAGAACATAATGTTAGTAATGGCGGACCATTAAATAGGAAAATTACAGTTAAAATAAAGAGGTGTCTTTTTGAAATCAAGGCTTAAAACGTGGGTCACTTAGTGTTTTGTTAACATAGTTTTGAAATCCAAAGAAAAATATGAATTGATTTTTTGGTCACAGGGGCACTTTAAAATTCCCCTTTATGTTGATTATTTTCCTATTTTATTCCTGTAGGATAAGTTATCAAATTCATTTCTGTCATTTCAATGGCATTAATAACCAAGTCACCTATACCTCTTCCCAATGAAGTTCCATTCTGTTCAAAAATATGACTTTGACTTGTGAAAAAGAGGGCAGCAGAGTCTCTGGAGCACTCGGCAACTTCAGCATATTCTCCCTACAGAAAAGGCCATGCAATGTGGTTATTTAATAGCCTTAGCAATCTCTAGGTACATATACACACACCGTTTACACTGTTTACACTATTTACACTGTAAACATCTTTTCACAGAATTTTAGAGAAAACACAGACCATCATAAAAATATTGTTGTACTTACGACAAGTTTAGTTTGTGGAGGTGTTGCATGTCTTTTGTGATTGATGCCACATCTTCCCAAGATGAAAGAAGAGTGTTGGAAAGTTCAAGCTCTGAAATGTCTGAAGATGTTTGTCAAGAAAACCAAATGAAGACGGATTGCAGTAATAATTTTGAACTGCAACATACACAGAATTTACAAAAGTTGCTGGATTTGGATACATGGAGCAAACAAGCTCAAGTTGAGATGTCTATCGGGTCCATTCACTGGCATGCCACTTAAACTAACTTCTTGCAGTTTTTGGTAGTTACTGTGAGAAAAATGGAATCACAACTCAATTACATAGTAAAGGAAACTGTGCAAAGGAAACTGTGCAAAGCCCCATGCACAAGTTAACAAAAAATTAATATCCTAATTATTCTTAAACAGGAAGACACACTATAAAAGACACAGGTGCCTTTATAGGCACATGTAAATGATTTATTAATAAACAGTGGATGCAACCAAGCTCTGTGATAATTTGTGCAATAAAAAAGCCTCTCATGGCAATGTGTCTGTAATGACCTCACTCTCGGTTATTAAGTAGTTAATAATCCACCCATTAATTTTTGTGTGATGTTACTGGTTACTCTACAACATGTGGTGTAAAATCACAGAACTAACATCTCACAATAACTCCCCCATCTGTGTCAACATTTGTCCTCCGATTACAGCACATATTTCCATAGAAAAAAAAACAATTGCCAGCAGAAAACAGACATCACAAGAGTCCGCTATTTTAAATAGGACAAAAACAAACTCATTTTGTAGTGGCCAGTAATAGTGACCTTAAAAAGCAGGTTGCATTTGCCATCAAGTCAACACTGGCTTTTTACAAGCAGTTTTTGCATGACACATTTATTTTTCTGTCAATCTCTTGGCCACTGATATTATCAGCCGATGTAGAAGCCGCCAGAAGGGGTTTATTCAATAAATAAGTTCCCAAAAGGGATCCAATCAATTAACAAGTTATCACTAAATAGCCATAAATGTAGAAACTGATCTTCCCACAAAGTAATATTTTTCAAGAGTCGCACTTTACCTCTGCTTTTCCTGGACGGAATCTGCCCCAACCATCTCAACGACCGTCCTTTGTTTTTTTCGACCTACAACAAACATGTTCTCTTGATTGATACCATCACTTCCTTGGCCATAACGCTGCTTAAGAGCTTCAATTATGCCAATTCCAAAATCCACTTTCTTTGGCCTCACAAAGGATCCACTTGTTGGGTGTCTACAACCACACCAACTAAATTAAAGGCTTTATAAATCATATGTCTGAGTAATGGATTTTTCTCTTTTAGGGAGAAACAAAATTTCCAATTCTCTCATAGTTCAATGGAAATTATGGTCACACCAGGATTGCACACAATATTTGAAAATGTAAGTAAAATATACAGTAGGATGGCTAGATTCTAGGATACTCATCCAAAGTTATTTGTTTGTGAGTAACGTCGCTTGTCATATGGTTCACTCTTGAAACGATATGGTTACAAGAAAACAAAAGTGGATGAGCATTAATCTGAAATTGCTACAAGTATTATTATTTACAGTACCAGGCAAATAGTCAGACTCTTGGTCTCATTCACTCAGAAGCCCTTCAAGCAGACTACAACACCAGGAATTATATCCCCAACTCTTCACGAACAATGTGTTGGTTCTTCAACGTCCAACAGTGTTAAAAGCAAGGGTTGTGAAATGGGGCCTGGGGTTTTTAGTCATTAACCAAGGGGACTTGAAAGTTAAACTATTTTGTGGATGTTATTACGTAGGCAGCACTTTCTCCTCAGTTTTTAAGACCCTGTGTGTTGGTCTGACCAGGGTTCAAACCCACACCCTACCACACAGAAGTCAGATTCTCAACCATCTGACCAAAGCATTGGTGGTTCTCTCATTCCCTTCAAACAAACTCTCCAAAATTCCAAAATAATTTGCAGTGACTTTTTTTTAAAGACTTATCATCAAAGTTAAGAAAACAACTTAAGGAGATGTGAAAGGGCCTGATACGAGCTTGAATTGTGTTTGTAATTAAATTACGAGTGTTTAAATTAATGGGAAAACCCATTTAAGCTTAGATTTCAGGCCTCTTTGCAATTGACAACACGTTGTTTCTTTATCATTATCATTCTCTGACGAAATCATTTAGTATGTGACGTTCAATTACGTAATATTTCCTTTATTTTCTGTCTTTATGGAGATTTTGTTGATGGCGTTATAAAGACAGGACGTGAACAATCGATGAAACCGATGATCGGAAAATCAATCGATCAATCGATGACAATCGATGCCTTGTTAGTTAATTGGCATCGATTGGCATCGGCCAATTGATGACCAATCGATACTCACACAAAAGTGATCGCAACTCATCAATTGTCATCGATTGGCATTAAAAACAATTTCGGTATCCCACACGTTCCAGCATGTACGTATACGCACTCGCAGTACGCACAAATGTTGGAGATTTGAATTCGTTAACCGGATTGTTTGTATGCAGTTACAATCGATTTCAATTAACTGATCGATTGGCATCGATAATCGATAAAAATTGATAATCGATGAAATCGATAATCACAAAAAACCTGTGCATCGATTGTTCATCGATTATCGATATCAATCGATTAATTGGCATCGATTGTCATCGATTGATCGATTGATTTTCCGATCATCGGTTTCATCGATTGTTCACGTCCTGTAAAGAAGACCACAAATGCAAGTCCATTTTAATTGGTTGTATTTTTTAAGTGTCACCAGTGTCATTTTTTTAAATAATTAAGGAGGTATTTCAATGTGAAAGCTTGCAAACGATAAGCAGTTGAGCCACAAAAACATTCCAACAATCAGAAATCGTCCTAATCACATCGTCTGATGTCACATACTTGCACTCAAAGTACTTGATTCCCTCATGTGTTCCATCATGCTTGCCTCTTGAATTGTCTTCCCATTCAATGCCATACCATTCTCCTAAAAAGAACCACAGTCTTCTACTATTTTGAAACGGCAACGTGAATGTATCAAGACATCTAAGCTCTTTCTAACCTGTCGTGGGTGAAACAAGTCCCACAAATTTTATTTCCCCTCTAAAACCATCGCAGAGAACTCGCTTTCCAACGATTTCGTCCACCATTTTGAAACACTGATAACTGCGAACAGCGTGAACAGCGGCATCAGCTGTTTTATAAATAGATGACGTATTTTCATTGGCCAAATATGAGAGGACCACGAGAACAGTAGCCAATGAGAACGATTGTTGCAACATTTTTGGCGCCAATTTGCCGTCAGGAATGTAAGCGTGCAGTTGTCTGTGACACGGGCTTTTGAGAAGGTGTTTGATTGCAAAAATGCCTCGTGGACGTAAGCGAAAGGAGGAAATCCCATCTGAGGCAGGAGGAGACGAAGCGGCAGAGGTGAAAGAAGGAGACACCGTCGAAAAAAGCGCAGCTAAGAAGCGGAAAGATCCCGATAGCAAGTTGACCTTCAAGATTGAGCATTGGTATCAGTATAATCATCTGTTTTGATCGTAATGTGCCTCAGTGCATGCGCAAGCTACAAATCAAAGCGTTTTCAGCTGTCATTTTTCAAATTACGTAATTTTGTCCCAAATGAGTAAGCCCAATGGTTGTGTTGGATACGATTTGGGAATGCGAGGTTGTCCTATTCGGAGGGCCGGGTCGGTGGGTCGCATACCTCTCTAGTTAATTAGTTGGCTTTTTAATTAATTAATTAATTAATTTAATTTTTTGTTCACTGACGCAGTTGTTTTATGTGTCTCCACAGTAAATCCTGACAGGTGTATAAACGGAATGCTAATCAGCTCTCCACAGAGCTGATGAAAGCATTCTCTGATGCTAAAGTTCTCATCAATGACACAAAGCCGCGTTCAAAGAGTTTTGAATTGACCGTCATCAAAGAAAACGGAGAAGGTTCGTAGGCTGAAATTTGCTATTTCCTCTTTGCTACGTTTTAACCAAAAAACACCTCATGATCTGTGAATCACTTTGGATAACATATCTGCCAAGTTATCATTTGATTGCAAAGTGATTTTTAAAAATTATAATATTTTTTTAATCTTGATATGTGTAGAGTCGTTGGTATGGACTGGAATAAAGAAAGGTCCACCAAGGAAATTGAAGTTTCCAGTAAATGATGAACTTATTGAAGAGATAAAGAAAATCATTTAGCGTATACCAGCATCTTTGAAAAGGTAATATGATGAAATATTTGGGGGTGGAGAGGGTGTTTCAATAATTTAACCCTGAACCAGACCCCACAGATGATATCTCCAGAAATCCCCCTAATTAGTTGCATGCGGCTTTCCATAAGTGTCGCAAAGTGTCTCCTTACTCTTCTCTCCAACTTCAACATCACTTGTGTCTGGATCGGAATACAGACAATTCACGACGCAAAGTGTCCCCAAATGCTTCTCCTCAAGTGAGGGTAAACAGCTGCATTTAGGCTAAGCTAAAAATAACACTAACCTTTACCCTAACATTATTGTTGGAAATACCTAGCAAAGGCCTAGACTTAAAGGAATTCTTCTGTTGGATGTCAAAATTGGGTGTTCACCTAATTAGGCACATTTCTGGACAAAAGTGGGGAAAGGGTTAACCCATTGACCCCTGAGAGTGACTTGGCTTCTGATTAGGTCAGCAAAAAAAATAAAGATTATGCAGAAATTTGTGGTTACATTATGGGTAAACATGCGTTGATTATGCGTACCGGTAAATTACAACGGATTATGCAGAAATGGAAGCGATTTACAAAGCTAATAATTAGGCCTGTCCAATGTATTTACATGCTTATGGAAAATTAGGACTCGAAATTGCGATCAGTATAGTCACATTTGGGACTGAATTATTTCCCTTTGTGAGTAAAATATATGGAGGAGTCACCAATTTGCGACCAGCTTTCACCATTTAAATAAAACGGTTAGCAGCTGGCAGTTTGCCTCAACTTTTGCTAAAATAAACAAAGCGCTAAAAAACTGTTTTGTTTCTCATCATGAGTTGTGCTTCAATTAATTGGATATTTGGAGCAAAATTGTAATATGGTTGGACCGCGATCCATTCCCTCGATCTTTAACCATTTTCAGCGGTTTTTTACACGTATGTATTGCGGGCTCCTATTTTCCCTATGACTTCAAATGATACAATTTAATTTGCGACTATAACTTGCAACTAAATTTTCAAATATCTTGTCGCAAAATTGCGACCTGATTTTTTTTTTAAATTTCAACCCCAGGGTATTTGTAATTTATAACACAGGTTCTAGTGTCCAGGCTCATTGCTCATTGTGTGGAAACTTACGACCTTTCATCTTGGGAACGAAACGAAATGGTGTGTTTTCTTCAATTGCTCTTCAATGTTCAGGAAAATAAGTGTTTCAAAACAGTCAGTCTCTTTGGTTTTTATGTTTGCTGTGGCCTGATCCTTAACCCCCATTTGACAAGTAAAATTGTCTTGCATTAGACAGACTAAAATCTGTTAAGGTTCACTCCTAGGGGTCAAGGGCTTAAGCCTGGGACAGCAAAAGAGATGATATAGATGCTTTTGTCAACACAAATCTCCATTGCTGTCCAATTCCTTTTTTAAATGTTAACTCAACCCCCTTCAGCTTGCCAAGACCAATAATATTATGTTACCATCATTTTCATTGGTTTATATACTGCCTTTGAAAAGAGGCAGCAAATGGAAAAAACTAAATAATTATGTGGAAGGAAAATGGAAGAATTTCTTAACGACAGTGCCTATTACTGGTAATTCAAAGGTATTTATGTGGTGCCTACAATTGCGTATACATTTACTGAGTTTTTGGGAAAAGCAGATCTTAACAAGTGTTATTGAAATCCAAAAAGAAAATCGGGTTGGGAGGGGGGGGTAACCATGCATTATTTTTCAAAGATAATTAATCAACAATATTTGTTTAAAAATGTGTGGTTACACCCAATTTTCTTTTTGGGTACCAAGAGCACTTGCTAAGTTCTACACTGTACTTTCTGAGCATAGTTTTAAACCGTGCGAAAATATCCCTGTATTGATAAGCACCACCCATAGGGAACCCGAGTATCTCAAGATGCGCAGAAGATATGCGCAATAACCATAGTAGTCACCATCCTTAATCAATTCACTGAAAAACTGTCCCATTAAGATAGGTTTTTCTGTTACAGGTAAATGTCATTTGTCGTAGTCCAGTAGGTATCATGCCTAGATATACCGGTAACATAAATTTTATATTAGTATTTATATTGTAATATTTTTTCCTTTTTTTATCCTTTGCAGGTTTCTTTGATTGTTTGTCCTTTAAAGCTTTCAGGATATGACCACTTCTTTCTATGAATTAGACATTGGAACCAAATTTATGACAGTGCATAGCAAAATTGAGCATCTTGCTCTTGCCTTGTACTCGAAATTATGAAAATGTTGGCACAATGCATGTTGCAGTAGAACTAGTGGTTAAATCTTTAACCAATTTTTTTCCCCCATGATTTTACTGTGTCAGTTTTGTTTGTGATGCTTTTTTTTCTTTCTTCAGGTTATCATGTGCTTTGTATGTAAAAAAAATGTTTTCTAATAATAATTGGAGATTTGTGTTTGAGGTTTTGCCTTAAGCTCAGAGAGCTAAACTTTTTCAAAACGTTATGATTTCCATAGTGATTATCATCTTGCAGCTTGC
The DNA here is from genome assembly GCF_036669925.1 of Montipora capricornis. Classification (NCBI taxonomy): domain Eukaryota; kingdom Metazoa; phylum Cnidaria; class Anthozoa; order Scleractinia; family Acroporidae; genus Montipora; species Montipora capricornis. Next base: position 52,389,532 of record NC_090886.1, read on the forward strand.
TTTTATGTTCATAGTTATGCACAATTATAAAATAATTAGGATAGTGTGCACACTTTCATTGGTCAATAGCTGTGTATAACACGGCTATGACATCACACAAATTTTGATTGGTTATGTGTTGTCATACCCGCGTTTTGATTGGCTGGTAGGAAATTTGAGCGTGTATCAAGAAAATCTGTTTCAATCAAAAAGTTAAAAAAAACTAGCATTTTCCTGCGTCTCGGATTTGCATAGCTGTTTCGAATTCTCCCAACTCCCCTCGTGTTTAAATGAAGCTATGTAAACACACAAAAATTCCTCTCACACACTAACATTGTTTTCGTTACAAAAAGTGACCCTCATCCTCAGCAGCCGTTTCAAAATCTAAAGACTCATATTAAGCACTTGAAAAACTGGCTTTCTGAGTGTATGTAACATCACAATCATAACTTTTGTAAAAAGACCATCTATCAAAAAGAAAAACCACTCTAACTATCCAAAAGACACCAAGTGTAAAAAATTGTATTTCCTTACCCAGACGGAAAGAGTAACGAGTGTATTTGCCCAGGGGATTAACCCTGAGATAATGCTGAAATTTTACCGCCCGATCAGTAACTGAATACCGCCAACCAGTTGGTTCAGTTCAAGAGTTTGTAAAACATCGAACTGCTGAGCGGGAGGTCGACAGATCAAAAACTCCGGCCAGACCCACAGCACAAACAATGTCACAAAGTGCCCTCCAAATGCTGTTCCTTAAGTAGAGCGGTTCTGAAATGAGTTTCGTAAAGCCAAAACCAAATTAATTACTTTGGCCAATCAAAAAGGACGGAGACAATCCAGTAAACCAATCAAAACTCGAAGTAATTACACTTAGCCGACACAAAGCGCGGGAAAATGTGCACTCGCGAGCCACGATTGGTTTTGGTTTCACTTCTGATTGGTTGAAAAAGTGGCGCGAGATTTTTTTAACCAATCACTGAGGGAAGTAATGCAAAACCAAAGTAATTTGCTAATTATTTTTGACACTCAATTGAAAACCGCTCTAAGAATAAAGAGCTGCATTTACCCAAAGCCAAAAGTAACGCTAACCTTTACCCTTACGAAATAGGTAGCAAAGGCTTAGTAGACGTTGAAGGGAAAATGCTGCCTTTGTAATGACATCGGCAAATGGTTAGAGTTTCTAGTCTTCTCGGATGAGGATGATAAACCGTAGGCTCCGTCTGACAACCCTTCGATGTTCATAATCCTGCGGAACGTAAAAGAACCCACACACTATTCGCAAAGAGTAGGGCATGGAGCTCCCGGTGTTGTGGTCTTTCTTCTGTGGTGTGTCGTGGTTGGGAGGGTAAATGCTCGGAGATATTTAGCCACACCACGCGGCTATTCTAAAATCCGCCGTGAGGGTAAAGAAAGATATGATGATGATAGACGGCGTGACTCAATAAGTACGTCAGTCAATGGTTTGGCTGTAGCGGGGACTGAGATATACGAGAGCTTTTTTCCCATTTATTGGATTATATCGTACGACAGCATTGGTCAAATCTACTAAAGCTCTATTGATAACTGCGAAAGTACACGTGCATGTCTGACTGTGATGATGGTGGAGTCGGCCGATGTTGGGCTGTGGCATGTCGCGCTTTTCGCCTCGCCTCCAGTTACGCTGTCCTGCTATTCTTGAAGTGTTTGAAGCCTTCATGACAGATTCTGTGCCGGTGGGACCGGTTCTTGGCCTCTGATTCCCAAACGTGGCACACGAGGCTATAGCCGAGTGTGTCACTGATATTCTTACAACATTTTGACGTCTTCTGTGATCTATTAGGCCTGGTTTTCACTAGCGACACAAGCACAAGCAGCACACGCAGGCGCATTTACTTGTTGTTAATTAGTGTCTATTATTCGAACAAAAGTCTCTAATGAACAACAAGTTACCGAGTTGCGTATGCTTCTTGTGCTTATGCTTGCGTCGATAATGAAAACCAGGCTTTACTGAACAAACGCACGGCAACATGGAGTCTATTTGTGTTATATAATAGAGCGATTTTCAAATGAGTGCCGTAAAACCAAAGTAATTGCTTTGGTCAATTAAAAAGGACGGAGACTATCGAGTAAACCAATCAAAACTCGAAGTAATTACACGTAGCCGGCACAAAAGGCGAGAAAATGTGTACGCGCGAGCCACGATTGGTTTTAGTTTCACTTCTGATTGGTTGAAAAAGCGACGCGAGAACTTTGAACCAATCACTGAGTGAAGTAGATGCAAAACCAAAGCAATTCGCTAATTACTTTCGACACTCAATTGAAAACCGCTCTAAAGAATTAGTCTTTTTTCGCATAAAAGCTGACGGTGACGTCAATCGTGCGTCTTTCCTCTAATAAATCATAGGCAAAAACCAATCAAAATGCGAGAATAACTTGGGGTACTATATAAATGTCATTTACAGCTTGCGCCGAACTCCGGTCCACTGTAAACCTCTGGATTATTTGTTCCTGTTCTAGACCATTGAGCTAACGCGTCAAATTGTTAATTTACCTCTTGCAAATGAAATGTATTTTGAAATTCTGGTTGACTATTTACATAACAACGATAAGTAATTATAAACACGTGCCGTGCCAAGCCCCTAGAAGCGTAAAGCCGCGGCTACACGAGCGATTTTTGTCTCGCGCCGGTGATGCGTTTTTTTTCGGATTTTGTCGCGTCGCCTGCGCGCCAGGGTGGCTACACTTGTGACAAATTTTGACGACAAATTGACATCCGCGCGAATCACATACTTCAAGAGACCTGGGCACTATAAACAGAGATTCCTACTTTAATTTCATTGGCTAAATAGTCTTTAGTCGCGTCGCAAGCGCGGGCAAAATGTTGCAGGGTGGCTACAGGGGCAACTATCTCTGCGATTTTGTCGCGAAAGTTTCAACTCTGGCGACTTTTTCTTGCGATTTTTTCACCCGTCGCGTCGTCAGTTCAAGGGTGGCTACACGTGCGATTTTCATGTCGCGTTGGCGACGCGACAAAGTTTGAAAAAATCGCTCGTGTAGCCGCGGCTTAAGTTACAGTTCAGAGATCCCTGTTCTACTACTCTTGAAACAACGACATCGCTTTAAATTTCGTCGACCCAGACAAACGAGACCAACAGCCAGTCATTGAAAAGACATGGTAGGTGGTGAAACGCAGTATGCCTCGTACAGGAACATCCATGGATCTCTACCAATGATACACTTGGAAACATCATTGGACATGTTGCCGATCTCTACAAAGTGTCTGAAAAGTGCGATAAAACGCAAAGGCCCACTAAATGCACCGTTCGTGATCCTGAAATTGCCGTGCCTTATATAGAAGGGAAAAAAACACACTCTGCAGTGCTTCAGCGTATTCGCAAACAGAGAGAAAGAACAACTTCGAGAAAAAAAGAGCAGGTAGCCATTAAATTTTTGATAACAGACAGGCTTCAGTCTATTTGGTGTGTTTGCTATGTATTTGAATCTGAACCCTATTAAAAAGACCACCGCTTCTTTCGCTTATTTTAAAATTGAAAAATGGCTAAAATTGCAGGGAAAGCGCTAAAACTGCAGGAATAAAGTGTTCGCTTTTCCGTCTTTCCGTCAGAAATTCGACCTTTTTTTTTTAAAACCCCAGAGAAGAAAGAACGAAGCGCCACATTCCGAAAGGACGGCTATTGTTATCGCTATTGTCTTCTTGAAACAAAGGAGCGTATGCATAACAAAGTAGGATCCTGTGCGGAAATCTTGCCGCAAAGAGTATTGTGGTATTTTTTGAAAGAAGCTTAGACCCGACCACGGAGGTTTTCTTAAAAATAATGACCGCCAGGGCATGCAGAACCTTTCATTGTCAAAGAAACGTATAAGCCGCTAACGTTTTGTGATTTACCATCTTTTTAGCCCTTTTGTCACCTCGTTAACTATCAACAGAGTCTCATTGCAGCTTGGTAGATGTTGAGGGTCCGCAATAGGTTTGGCGAGATGCGGGATTTGGCTATTTTTCGCGGTGATATTCGGGATTTGAACTGAAAACCTGGGCGAGAAGCGGGAATTTCAGTTGCGAGTGGGAGTGGGATTTCGTGTTTTTATAGGGTTGGGATGCGAGATTGGCAAGGAAAACAGAGCGGGTTTCGGGATTTCACATGATTCCAACGTGACCTCATCCTAAGTCTCCTAAGTTGCCCAGCGCAAAAAGCGCAAGCTGGCGGAAATGAACCTTTTCTGCGGTTTCAAATAATGAATAGCAACGGCCTTGTACCCTGTAAGGACTTGTCAAATGTATCCATTATCGCTTACCCCACGTTAGGAACAGACCGTACGAGGTCTTTGAGTCCTACTGTGATCTTTTGTGTTCAGTTGGCCTCTGACATAAATGACATTTGCGTCTGTATTCTTGACCTCAGTGTCCTCAGTCCCAGTCCTTTCTAGTTTTTCTAGCCTTTCGACCTTTCTACGAGCGCCAAGTGGTCTTAAAGTGGTTTGTTGTTGTTATTTTACCAACCCGAAGTCGTGGTATCCCGTTCCTGACCGTGCGGCGTCACTCTTTGACATTCCACTAGCGCCACAACTTCCACCTGCAGTGATTACCCCTTAAGATTCCCCGCTCATGAAGGGATGGACACACACCTTTCGAGCCGCAGTTCGCCAGAGAACCGTTAGACAGGAAACGACAAAGGCTAGAGCAGGAACTTTGCCCATTTTCTTTTTTTACCAGAGAGAAATTGTGCCTGGAGAAAGTTTTAGATGTTGCAGGGAGATATTCATCGTTCTGAGGAAGACGGGTATGCGACATGTAGCAGTGCGGAGGAGGAGGAAATCGACGAGCTGGACGAATCAGAAAGCGTTTCCACTTTAGGTAGAGAAGTGAACTTCCTGCTAGGAAGAGTGTCTACATTCGGTCGTGCTGTTCGGTTCAAAAGCAGGCTAATGTTCTGCTTAAATACTCAGTTAACATTTTAAAATTTTTTCGACAATTTGACGATGCATGTTTCGACAACTCGATGGATTTAGATAATATGGACCAAATCTTCCTATCTAAAAAGAAAAAACACGATACAGCAGAACAGGATTAGGGACCACTGAGCAAACACCCCATAAAATGTCAGACGCACGAACTAACACACACCTTCAAATACTCAGCTGATAGTCTTCCAAAAAGCTAGGACTAGGAATATGGAAGTGAGCAATCTCTTTCTTTCACTGATACGTTAAAAAAAATACAAAACAGAGAAACGTTTAAATAAGGAAATGTAATAATCATTCTGCTTACTTATCTGCTACCCATTGCATACAAGCAGGCTTTTCACTATCATGATCTTTTCCGTAATGTTTATTTCTATAAATTTTCTGCGTTAATCATTATTTAACAAATTACTACTTAAAGGAGGCTCGAAATAGTTTCTCCATTTTTCAATCTAATAAACACATTTTGTCCTTAGATACAGTTAGGGTAATCAAAACGAAATTTGGCCAGAGTATTAAGTACCCATCGCAGATTTCTCACATTATATTTTCCTCCAAAATAACGTTACCATGGCAAATATATTAGGCATTTCTTTGAGCCTTAGAATCAACATATATTGTCTTTTTTGAAGAAACGGGACGGTGAAATCTTCCCATTCAGCGTTACCAGATAATGTTAGAGATAATCTCTAAAATATTTAAAATTCAACAAAATCTGTAGGCCAGTTTTTCGGAAAAATCAGTTTTTTTGAAATGTCTCTATTTTTTTTCTTTTTTCAACTACAGATATTTTTTTAAGTTTGAAAGACAAAAGTTTTAAATCAATCTAAACTAACATGCAAAAAATGAAAAACATTCACTGTCCGGAAGCAGAGATATAAACGAGTAAAGCTGCAAAATCAGGAAAAATGAGGGCGTTACAAGATCAGAATTGGCGCATGCGTCACGAATATTAAGGTCACTGAAGTAGAACAAATGATCATTATTGGAAAATAAGGACCCCCTATTCCACCTCGGTGATCACCAAAATGACAAACTGTTTTACCTCAGTAACTGATGTTCTTTTATTGCAATGAAAGTGCTCTTGATTATTCATAATATTAACCTGCAGATAACAGTGAAGAAGATCATTAACCAAAGGCAAGAGAAACATAGGCAATGGTGCATCTGGGTCTTAATGGGCCAAAACCCTCAGGCCTCCAGGGCCAAGCTGTTTGCGAACACGGCAATTAGCATGGCTGAGAGCAACCCACTCCCCTGCGACTAATGTTCTTCCGTGATTGCCAGCAATCTAGGTTTATTTATTTAATCACTTTCACCACAACAGAGAAACAGGCTGTGGTGGGGGTCGCACAACAGAGCGAGGCTCCAAATTAGGTGCGCCCTTTTACCCTTCCAACCATGATATAGCACAGAAGACAGACCACAACACCGGGAACTACATGCCCTACTCTTTGCGACAAGTGTGTGGGTTCTTTTACGTCCCACAGGATTATGAACATCGAAGGGTTGTGAGACGGGGCCTACGGTTTATCGTCCTTATTCGAGAAGACTAGAGAGTCTAACCATTTTCAGATGTAATTACAAAGGCAGCACTTTCTCCTCAGTTATTTAAAGACCCTGAGCGTTGGTCCGGCCGGAGTTGAACACGACCTTCCGCGTGACAACCCGGTGCTCAACCAACTGAGCCACCGGTGCGCGGTTTTTTAGAGTGCACTGAGGAAGGTTATGTGATCCTCCTGAGATCAGAGCCAAAATACAAGTAAAATACAAAACTTTCAAGTTGTCAATGAACCAACGACTTTATTCACTTTTTTACTTGACCCATACATAAGTAAACTTTTTGCGTTCTCTACCTTAAGATTCAAGTCAAAAGAAATCTATGCATCTTCATAAAAATTACTAAACAGCGAAAAGGACTAGCCCTTTAAAATCTACTGTAGCTAAAAAAGCTGACAGATTTTTGAAACCAAAAAACCCACACTTAATCGTGAGGAATTTTGTGATCGACTGGCTGATCTACTTTTCTCTGGCCTTCAAGCAGGGGCGTAGTAACCCCACACAGAAACGCAGAATTCCTCACCAGACCCCGACTCTTCCGAGAGGGTGAATTTATCACCAACAGACACTTCCAAAGGAGCCTCAAAGAATCGAAAATCAAAGTGAATATTATCTGAAGTGGTGTCCTCGGTAGTCACCGGCCCGTTTTCGTCAGCAAGCTTGAGATCTTTGGTCTCCCCATCCGAGAGTGTTGGTACATAATCCACCCTCAAAATTAAGAGTTTTCCTGCTTGCTTGATTTCAAAGGATCCGTCCGGATCATCTTTGGAGCCAAAACAGACGTTGCGGTCAATCTCGGTCGCGGGGACTGCACAAAGAAACAAAGACAATAGAATTAAACTCGCTAAGAGTTTCGAATAAAGCAAATACGAGTAGCCGGAGCTACTGTAAGAGAGTAGGAAAGTTCTTCAAAAAAGAAAAGGAATGACACTCGTCTCTCAATAATTGAAGCTAGGATATCATTGTCCATAATCAGTGTGTAAACATGCAGCGATGCATGCGATACTGTTGCCGAGAAACCCTGGCTCACCCGTGCGACACAATTGTACTGCAAATAAATAAGTAAGTAATTATTTAATCATAAGTTAAGCTTTAAAAAGGGAAAACGGCTTACAGCTGTTTTGAAATGGTTGACGTTTAGGATAAACGGTGTTTGACAAACGGTTGAACTGCCTAAAAGAGCCATTTTCTTTTATATATACCGAGTAATATACGGAACGTATACAGAAGGAGTTTGTACCTAACGGCGAATTCAATTGTTTTGGCTTTTTTCTTCTCTTTTGATGAAGGAGTTCAAAACTTTTTCACTTACTGTTTCGTTCCACGAACTCTCTGATAGCCTCTGGCTTTTCATGTTCCGGCAGAAACATCCTGTTCCTTGCGTAGCGCTCAACTTGCCATGGCCTCACTGTGGGCAGAGCCAAAGATTTAATAGTTAGGGGTTCACGTCACATCAGATTTCATAAAGTGAGTAGAGGAATTCGGTCAGTAACTTTGCTCGGGCTTAAACAAAATCGTAACTCGTTTTGGAAAAACTGAAACGACTGCCGGGATTTATATAGAAACGGGCATATCGGCATATTATCCGTATCAAACTGGTAGAATATAATAGTCATTAAGGTCCCCTGGTTAGCTAGCCGTGGGAAAAGGTCGAAAACACTCCTACGATGCCCCCGGATCTCGTTTTGTTCGCGGTGACGGCCCAAAGTAATTATTTTCACCGCCACTCTGATACATATTCCAAAATACGAAATAACTGCATGACGCTTGGCAATTTTTGAAACAGTGAAAAGTTGTTTACATATAAAGCAACATGGATTCACTCAGCAATAAGCTTAAAAACTCGTCAGGGATATACAAGTTCCCAAATTGTACCCCCTAGCTCCCCCCCCCCCCCCCCCCCCCCTCCTCTGAGAGGTACGCCGAGCACGCC
>NC_090886.1:52402962-52427962 GCF_036669925.1 Montipora capricornis
CGGCATTAACTTCATAAGGATTATCGGAACCGAACCGAAAATCAAAGTGAACCAATGTATTAGTGGTGCGTTTGGGAATCACCGGCTGGTGGTTTTTGTCAGAAAGCGTGTAACGTATGCGATAATCCATGAAGGTATCAGTAATCTGGGGTGATGGCGGTTTAAAATCCATCCTCAAAATTTCGAGTTTTCCTGTTTGCTTGATTGTAAAGGATCCGTCCGGGTTGTCTGCGGTGCCAAAACACACGTTGTCTGCAATCTTTGTCGAGGGGACTGCACAAAGAAACAAAAACAATAGAATTCAACTCGCTAAAAATCGGGAATAAAGCAAATACGAGTATAGCCGGAGTTACTGTAGGAGTAGGAAAATTCTTCCAAAAAGAAAAGGAATGACACTCGACTCTCAATAATTGACGCTAGGGTAACATTGTCCATAATCAGTGTGTAAACAGCGATGAATACAATGCTGTTGCCGAGAAACCCTGGCTCATCCACGCGATGTGACTACAAGCGCTTGCAGCCGCAAGTAAGTAATTAGTGAGTAACACATTATTTGATCATAAGTTAAGTTTAAAAGAGGGAAAACGGATTATACATACTTAATTGACTTCTCCCCATAGGGGCTTTTCAGGGCCAATGAAACACAACGAAACGACAGAACAGAACAACAACAACTGTTAGGAATCCCAACTGGCTGGAGGCAAACCAGTTGGCTATTTACAAGTGCGGCTGGGAAGCTGAACCAGGGACTACCAGGATCAAATTCAACGAGTGGTCAGAGCGGGTCTTGAACCCGGGATCTCCGGATCTAAAGGCAAGCGCCTTAACCACCTGTTTTGCATGGTTGACGTGTGGGATAAACGGTGTTTGATAAAGGGTTGAACTGCCTAAAAGTGCCATAAGATATATATATACAATGAGTCATTGTAAATAGTTTTTTAGTTTTTAACTTTTAACCTGAAGAAGGCCGAACGGCCGAAACGTCGTATTAAACTTCGTCCAGAACAGTCAAGAGTTTGTCTCTTCGACGCTTTTCCTTACGTACACTTAACTACAAATTCGCGTCGAGACATTGTATCCTGTGGATCCTCCTCTTACTGGGGGTTCATCAGTTAGGTCACCGAGTAATATACAGAACGTGTACAGAAGGAGGTTGTACCTAACGGCGATTTCAGTTGTTTTGGCTTTTTTTTAATTTGATGTAGGAGTTCAAAACCTTTTAACTTACTGTTTCGTTCCACGAACTCTCTGATAGCCTCTGGGTTGTCATGTTCCGGTAGAAACATCCTGTTCCTTGCGTAGCGCTCAACATGAAAAGCTGTGGGCAGGGCCAAACAGTTAATAGTTAGAGGTTAACGTCACATCAGGTTCCATAGAGCTAGTATAGAGGAATACTGTAACAACGTGCGGTATACTGTATATAGTTTACGTCATAGAAAGTGCTTTGTACGGGGTTTTATTCACGAGTTGTTTGTGTCAAAAACCGAGCGAGCGAGGAACGAGCGAGTGAGGGTTTTTGACACAAACAACGAGTGAATAAAACCCCGTACAAAGCACTTTCTTATCTATGTCGTGAACTGTTTATTACACATAAGACGAGAATTTTCATTAAAATAGTTTTCTGAACGCAAATTAGGAACAAAAACTCACTAACAATAGAACCAAATGCAAATTTAATTTAATTCAATAACAAAGTACGATTTGCACGAGATGCACGAGATGCACGAGTGATTGGCATGGAAAAGCCTTCACGCTATCGTTGATTGGTTATACTTCCACATGTGAAATAGCTGTACGCCATTCTGATTGGCTGTGTAAGCCTTTTCCACATGTGAAAATAAAGCGAATAGATTTGTACAAATGAGCTTTATGGAATAAAAGTCTCATGTTATGTGTAATAAAACTTGTTTTAGGAAAACTGAAACGAGTGCCGGCATTTATATAGAATCGGGCATATTGGTATATTATCCGTATCAAACCGGTGGAATATAATGGTTATCAAGGTCCTGGGGTACGCTAGCCATGGGAAAATTTCGAAAACACTCCTAAAAGGCCCCTTGAACTCGTTTTGTCAGCGTTGCCGGCCAAAAATAATTTTTGAAACAGTGAAAAGTTGTTTGAGTTTAAAGCAATATGGATTCACTCAGCGATAAGCTTAAAAGCCCGTCAGGTATATACCAATACTCAAATCGTACCCCTCCCCCCATTCCTGAGAGGTACGCCGAGCACACCAGTCGGGTGCCGAGGGTGATATTTATTTGGACAAAGACATTAACAGTGCATGTGCATGTACAAATGTTAGATGAAAATGAGAAATACCACAATTGTTATACTAATTTAGTTACCTTTGGGTTTGGCTAGCGTTGTCTCCGTCAACGATAGGAAAATCACCAAGAGAAGACTGAAGGAAAAAATCGCTGCTTTGGCATTCATCTTTAACCCTGGAGAGAAAAAGGGAAATAGGTCTCAAGTTTGGAATCAAACTCTTTTTTAGCGACGCGTGACACGGGTGGCTGGGAATAGCGAATGGTAAAATGTGTATGAAAAGAAAACAAATGAAGGAAGTTTCAACAAAAAAGAAAGTTTAACAAACCGGAAGATAGCAAGATTGAAAATTAAAAACATTTGGGCAGTTCAAATTACTTTAGGCACAATCTGTTGAGAAAATTAACAGGGGTGTCAACTTCAAGCACTCGAACGATGGGATAAAATCTGCAAAGTGGAATAAAATTCCTAATCTCGAGTTTCACAACTAATTCTACCTCCGAATTTGGGATCAAATCCATTGATGGTAGTGATTGACCAACTAAAAAGATGATGTAAGGTTTTGAAAGTAAGTCCCTCATCAAACCGTTGTACATGCTACCGATGTTAAACCACCCTTCTTATATAGTTTACAAAACTCACCGCTTTTTACTCCACTGAAAACCGGCAAAGTTGTTCTTCCAATGGCTGCAAAACGCCCTATCTGTTAATTCAATGAGCACCGTATTTAAAGGCAACTTATCACGTGAATAACTGAGAATTAAGCCAGCTCATTAACCAATCAGAAGGGACATGAACCCGCAAGGAAAACAAAGAAGGATTTAGTCACGAAGACACACTTGACTAGAATTGCTGCTGCTTGCGAGGAGTTTTTACTTTCCTAGTTAGTTTGCGTCTCTTCTTTTCTTGCGCAAAATGAAAATTTAAGCGATGTGCACATAAGTGGAGAAATTCGAAACTGCAAATGTATGATTTCAACTTGTGCTTCTATCCACAGATGACTGGTTTGCGCATGATAACCCGGAAACCATTACCCTGCGAGCAGAACTTTCTATCGCTTGTCTGGTAATTAAGAAAGTCTCAGTTTCTGGCATTGTGTTCGTTCTACAAAAGAAACTCTAGTTCTGCCAACATCACAAAGGTTTGTGGTTTGAATGGCTTAAGGAATAAGCTATTATACTTTTCTAATTGTCTTCGCTTGACAAGATCGACAATTCAAAACTTGCAAATCTCTCTTTTACCATCTTTCTAGAATTTGTGAGCAACTTTGTACAAATACGACTGGTAACTTTTACCGTCTTCAATCTGTTTTTCGTTCTTATGATTCCACTGTACTGCAACTTGTGCACATCATTCCTCAGATTGGGTCACTTTAAGGGATGAAGCCCTAGAGAAAGGCTATGCCGGGTACCTTTTCCTTACATATTTAAGGCCTTTGATAGAGTCTAGCATCGTGGTGTGTTAGCCAAGTTAAGTAGTCTCAGACTGGAGGGCACCCTATTTGTGAAATTGGTTTCATAGTTGTCTTTTTAATCAAACACAGAGGGTGGTTGTTTGGAAAGTTCATCTCGCATGATTGGTGTAACATTAAAGCAGGAGTTCCGCACGGATAAGTTCAGTGCTTGGTCCATTGCCTCTGTAGATCACGCTTGCAGAAATCTTACGACAAGGGGTATATTCTTGTCTACGTTAATGACTGCATGCATCGCTGCGTGGACTAAACCTTGGATATTCATCGAACGAAGCTGCAGTGATAAAAACTCTTCAAACCCTTTCTTTAGTAAATCAGCAAGCAAATTTGGACCTATAGCAGATTTAGACCGAGGATCCAGACCAGGAAATCCAAATTTTAAGGGGTTGGGGAGAGGTCTAAATCCGCTGGGACATCGGCCATGATAAATACCTAACTTTTTTTTCACTCTTTGCTGGAAATTTTCCACCTCTTTCGGAGCCTGGAAAAATACTGGCAACCTCACAAAGTCAAGTTAACTGGCTGATCATCGCAGTTATTAATTAACTTTGCTTAAGCAGCATATGTCGCGAAAGGAAAGCCTGAAAAATTCAGGCTTGAACTTGATTCTCTCCGCAGCTCAGATAGATATGGCTTTCACATATTAACTTCCGTCAACCTCACAAAATATTCATAACTATCCAATAGGAGGTAAAAATGAAGCGGTAATTACACCATCTACAAGTGTGTGTCGTAACACCACTAAAAATACTCTGACAAATCAAAAGTGGCGCAAATATGGCGCGAAGATCCAGTCTAAATAAGAGAAATTACAAGTAACCTGCTACGGCAAAGCACAGGAAAATGCGAACATGTCACACGGTTAATTTGAAAAAGTGGTGCGAGATAAGAGACAAATTTTCTTTAGGTATCTAAGGCTTTTGATGGAGGTGGATGTTAATGGAGATTATTTTGCCAGCTAGATATAATAGACCTAGTAAATGGCAAGAACAATAAACTTATCAAAGCTGCTTTAGGCTAGTAAGCTTAATTTAGTAGACTTCGGCTCCCAAAATAACTTATTCAGTTCTGTTCTTTCCTGCTCACTAAAAGCCACACACCATATTAATAAAGAATGAGTTGGGCTGGTTCAGGAAGGGCTTTTAATATTTACATAGCGATAATTTTATACCATAAACGTTGCAAATATAATTTTATGCATGATATATTTCACATATGAAGAAAGCGATACGTGGAATCAGTCTCGCGCATAGCTTTCTTCACAATCGCCATCTTGAGTAGAATCACCTAGCCGATCAGACTAAGCAAAGCACTTACATGCCGGCTTCAGAGGCCGGCGGTTTATAAATCAGCGCCGGCTAGAAGTTTGTGTTTCGAAAATATGGCTTCAGCTTCCCATTAATTCTACCGTTAGATGATTGATGGTCGAGGAAAGGCTTGTAACCCCACTGCCATCCAAATCGGGGAGAAAGCGCCTGCCCAGATGTAAAAAAGGAATACCGAACAATTCAATACTTGCAGCGAGGTAGACCTTTGAGACAAATCAATAAAATCCGTTATTTTACGATGGTTTTCAAAGCTAAAAGCTTGTGGGGTCGTCATTAAACAGTTCATCACGCTTCACCATATTATGCCTAAAGAATATTTAAACTTGGCCAGGGTTAGTTTTGGCCATTATTTTTGCTATTCGGATTCTACGTAAATGAACATTATTAGGAGACTTACACGCCCTAAATTGAGCCTAAGTAAGGATGGGGTTATCTTTGGCTATTGTCTGGGACAGTATTTGTTAATACGCTTCACTGTTTCGCATAGTATCGACACTTGACTTCTATTCTGTGCAATTGAAGGAAACGTAAGCGTCACTTCCTTCCAGTATTTAAAACCCTTAACTACGCAACGCAAATCTTCCTTCAGTCCTCAGAACGAAACGAAACGTCGTCTGAGAGGTACTTGTTAAACGAGCGGCCCACATCGCTTTTGGCAATTTACTTGTGCGGGCTGTGGTGCTCGCTACGTTGGTGAAACCAACAGGCATTTCTACACAGGTGTAAATGAGCACCTTTTCCGGGATAAAAATTCCCATATTTTCAAGCATCTTAGTTTTTCTAAAAATTGTTAAAATAGTTGTGATGTTTCTTGCTTCAAAATTATTGATTATGCTACTTCTTTCTATCAACTCAAAATCAAAGAGAGCTTCTATATTCAGCGCTTGAAACCCGAACTCAACAAACAAGTTGATCATGTCAGTTGTGTTCTCTGTAATATTGTTGGTTCGTTTGAATTTTACCTACTTGTAACGAACATTTAATCTACAAAGAATCATTGTATTGATAGTTATATATAGATATACGACTTATCTTGTAAAAATTTTAATGTTACACTCACTATGGTTGAAGATGATGTTTGAAACATCGAAACATGTTCCTTAAACTCAAAAGTGTGGTTGTATTTTTACAAATATTAATAGAACTTTATTTTCACACGATAATGTTTAAAGCTGAATAGCTTGTGGAGTCGTGTACAAATTAAATCAAATCAAATCAATGCTTATCAAATCATATTGGTTTTTGAGGAGAGGAGAAAACCCGAGTACCCGGGAGAAAAACATCTCGTAACTGAGTAAAGAACCAACAAGATTAACCCACATATGACGCCGGATCTGGGAATATCGAACCCGGGCCAAGGTGGTGGGAAGCGAGTGCTCATCGCTGCTCGCTAGGGCTAAGTCATTATAAGTTTATTGAGCTTGATCGTTGGATAGCTAACTCTTCATTTTGGGAAACCTTTCAACAAAGTGCCATTTCACCTCATTGAAGGAACTTTCTGTCACTGCGAGTCACTAGGCAAGTTGAATAAATGAAAAAGATCGGAGGAGCACTAAAGCTGTTCTTATTGGACTCATGCTAATTGCTGAATACTGATAGACCGTAAAAAGACAGTTAAGGCCTTTGCAAAAAACGTTCCATAAGATGCGCAAGGCGAGACAAGTTGCACTTTGAAATGTAGATCGCGTTCGAAGCTACTTTCAGAATAGTCGATCTATTCCACTCGGTGAATTTAAAGCTTGGTGGCAGTTTTGTTTAAAAAAGAAAGGAGAGGCAATGGACCAAGCTTTGCCCTCATCCGTGCGGAAGGTCTTAATTTTACACCAATCATGCAGATGAATGAAACCAATTTCACAATACGGTGCCCTCCAATCCAAAACTACTTTACTTAGCTAACAAACCTCGATGCTAGACTCTATGAAAGGCCATAAATACATAAAGAAAAGCTACCCGGCATAGCCCATCTCTAAGGCTTGTTCCGGCAGTAAACGTTACCAGTCGTATCGGGGCAAATTATCTGTGCAAGGGTGCTACGAAAAAAACCGTTCTCTCATTAATAAGTTTTGAACTGTAGATCTTGTCAAGGGACAACAATTAGCAAAGTATAATAACTTACTCCTTAAGCCGTATAAACCACAAACCTTTGTGATGTTGGCAGAACTAAAGTTTCTTTTGTAGAACGAAAACAATGCCAGAGACTGAGACTTTCTTAATTACCAGACAAGCGATAGAAAGCTCTCCTCGCAAAGGGGTAATGGTTTCCGGGTTATCATGTGCAAACCAAGCAATTGTGGGTAGAAGCACAAGTTGAAACTATGCATTTGTAGTTTCGAATTTTCCCTTAATTAGCTTTGTGTGCACATCGCTTAAATTTCCATTTTGCTAAAAAAAAAAAAGAACAGACGCAACCTAACTAGCAAAGCCGGTAAAAACTCCACGAAAGCAGCAGCAATTCCAGTCAAGTGTGTCTTCGTGACTTGTACCCCTCTTTGTTTTTCTTGCGGTTTCATGTCGTTCAAAAAGGCAAAATCGTCGGACAGGAGGCCTTTTAACCGCGGCCCAAATCGCTTCTGATTTGTCGGCGCTTGCTGAGTGCGTCTCCTAAGAGCCTAACTTCGTGCACTCCAATTTGAGCTTCGTCACCACATAAGAAGCAATACTTAGCGTCGTTTGTCTTGATCGTATAGCCAAATATTGAATGCCTCAAGTTGAAAAACCTATGAACGCAACACGATTTTACCTACGAAATTGAACGAAATTCCTGTCATTTCGAGAGAGTTCTCGTCGTTGGAGATGTTCAAAAAATGAAAAGATCGGAGGAAGACACTATAGAGGGACTATAGAGGTTCTAAGAGTGAACTTATGCTAATAACTGCCAGAGTATATAGACCGTAAAAAGACACTTAACCCTTTAAGTCCAAAGTCACGCTTGCTATTTTTATTTTAGAATTTTTTTCCGATAAACGGTCTGCAGAACTTGGCTTCGCCGTATAAGAAGTTTTCATTGGAACAAACTCAGGCAGCCCAGACTCAGCATTTACAATCCTTCCGATTTTAAAGGATTCATATGGGAAACTTAACAATTCATTCTCTTGTAGCGGTAATTTGTATAAACATTACCGAGCTTTCACCGATCACCGTCCCCAACCAAAACCGTCGCTAAACTGCAAGGAGGCCACCGATTTATTTCTGGACGAGGACGTAAGCCCCTACTACCGGAAAGCCAGAAATTTTCAAAGGAAGGCTCACCAGTCAGACCATTGAAAAACTCGTGGAACTCGCCCTTAAGCAGATCGCAAAAAAAAAAAACTCCTTCGAAGCCGAGTCCTGTCGGCGAAGTCTTCCTCCGCCGAATAAGTCCGTAACTATCTCAGTCCACCTTGAATAAAATCTTAAGTCCGCTCTATCGATCCAATCCATATTACTGCAAATATTCCCCGTAAGCTGTTGTAATATAATCTAAAATACTGACATGCATGTAAATTAGTGAAAGAGAAGATCGATAGAACTGAATGTCGATATCGAAGATCAACTGAAATTTTTCAATATTTTGCATCTGATCAATCAGAAAGCACACAGTTGCTGTGACGTCAGGACAGTAAAGTTTTTCCCGCTCACTGAATGCTGATTGGTCAATTCAAATTTCAGAGGCCGCGGCCGTATGCAAGGCCAGACCCGCTGTTGCGAACTCAGGCCCTCTCGCAAAAGATGTTATTGCGCCATCACAGCATTGTTTCTACGAAACTGGTTTTTTGCATTGCATTTATAACATTTTGCACGATTTCAAAGATGGTACCCAACTTTTCAAAGTGCAGACTTGACGCAAAGAAACAAAATTCCCATTTTTTGGCTCATTCGTACTTGATCCACTCGAACGGGTTTAACTTTTATGGAAACGTCAGACTCTCGTTCCCGGAATCTGTCATCTCTTCACGCTCCCTTTGGAGATGATTGATGTCATAAAGTTATACGTAATCGGTTATGTAAATGACATGCAACAAAATAAATGGTGAAGGAAAAAAAATTATAGAAGTGGCAATCAAGCCCAGAACGCTCATATGCTTTGTGAGTTAACACCCGCTCAGCAGCGGGACTGTTTGGGGATTCCATCTTCCTTCCTCTCAGTACAGGATTCAAAAAAGTGAGTCTCAGTAAAACAAACTAAAGATGGTTTCATTTGTCGCTCACGCAATACACATTTGTTGCATCGGATGATGAAATGCTCTTATTCTACGTTCCTAGAATTTCTTCGTTTTAAAGTTTACCAAATCTTCAAACGGGTGTGGAATCAAACAAAAATTTCTTCTTGCTGTAAATTAAACATAAGCTGACTTCTATAGTTTTTACTTTCCAGATCAAAATCAAAATATGTCACACGCAAGCTTGCTCAGTTCCACAAAACGAAGTATTTATTATCGGTGAGAAAATGAAATGAACAACGAAAGATAAAGGCTTTTACAGATTGTAATAGAGATCAGTATTCAAATCTTTGCCTGTGTTCAGTGCTGTCAGCTAAGGAAAACATTATTTGAACCAGAATCATCGATCCGACGGTGAATTCGCTGTTGGTGATTCTTTGCAATGTAGTCCAAGAAAATATTTTTCCACTTTCCACAAATGATAATACATTGATTGTGATCATTCTAGTCCTTAAACGCCTTATTTTCTTTGAGAATCCCGATTGAATAATTGCGTTAATCCTCGCTGCTACTCCAAGAGAAGAAGTTGTTCAACAACGATTTCCGTTTCCACTCGATAACATGTTACGAAGAGCAAGTCATACATAAATAATCATAGAAAACGAAATTATAATAAACATAGCTTATTTTTCAATGGAATATAGAATTAAAAAGCCCATTTGAGCTCCGATGGAAACAGATTACTTAAACAGTCACAGAATTCCGACTTTCGGGTCACGGAAAATGGCAACTGAAGTGTTGTGGGCGCGCAATGTAAAGTGGGTGACTAGGGTCCTTTAACCAGCCAAGAACAAAAGAGAAATGAAGTAAAAATGGATACATTATTCTAATTTGGTTCATACACAAATTAAACCAAAGCAAACGAATGGAGCGGCCAATCTGCTCCAGTCAGTATTCCAAAGAAATCTCACCTTTTATCCTGACTGTGATTCCTCAAAAAAAAAAAAAAAGCAAATTCTGATCATCTTGCTGTGCCCAACCTTATTGTTTCCATTTGTAAATTTAGTAGCATTAAAACAAATACCTGCTAGTTTAAATAACAGACTCATCTTTCTGGCAAACGTTCGCCATTTTCCGAATTGTGCATCCCACGGAAACGCCCTCATAGGCGTCTTTTTCTAACTGGTCTCTGAATGAAAGAATGAACTTTATTTAAGTGTCGAAGTATTTAGCTAAATATAAGCTAATTGCGGACACTAAAAGAACATTCCAAATACAAAATAAAGATAATAAAATAGATAAATAAATGAAATATTTAGAAATTTAAAATTGCTTGATTTCAGGGAAAATCTAAAATATTTACAAATTTATAATTACTTAGTCTCGAAAACAGATCATGAGGTATGTCTCTTGGTCTCGACTAACCCAAAATATTGACAAGTCTATGATAATTACCTGGTATCAGCTAAACAATTCAACTGAGCTGCAGTCGCT
Organism: Montipora capricornis; assembly: GCF_036669925.1. NCBI lineage: Eukaryota > Metazoa > Cnidaria > Anthozoa > Scleractinia > Acroporidae > Montipora > Montipora capricornis. The sequence goes on from NC_090886.1 coordinate 52,413,660, forward strand.
GGGTAAAGAAAGAAAAAACAAAATTCCATTCACGCTGATTAGGTGGTGCATAAAAAATTTCAATCGATGCGCGTGCCCTCAATTAGAGCTGTCAGGTCTTTCTTCTTTGAAAAGTTACTTGATAGCTGCTGCTAAACCGCAAGAAATGAGCTCATATCAAACGAGTTTCTTCCATTTTTGGCAAAACGCAAATTTTAGTCTGACGTTTGCGGTTTGCCTTAAACGTGATGATTAATCTCTCTGTTGATGTTTGCGAAAGTGGCGGGTTCTTCGAAAAAACCGTCTTATTCTCTCTTTTCAAGGAGATTGTTTTTGGACTCTGGACCTTTATGGTCATCGCATGTCATCGCATGTCATCGGGCCGATTTTGGGGATAAAATCGTCCTCGATCGATCGCGGAGTTATCGCTGGACTCAGAGGTTTCCAGTCTCCTTCCTTGCCATAATTATTTACTGGTCCGTACAGGCAGGGGCCCGTTTCTCGAAAGTCCCGAAAACTTTTCGGGCCATGAAAGCCATTTGTGAAATTGCCAACCACTTGTTTTGGAAAGCCGATCTTTTAACATGTATTTAGGCAGCAAAAAGAAAAATAACTGTGAAGTTTGACGAATTAAATCCTCTCCTTTCTTGAGATACAAAGGGAATTGTGACACCCGAAAATGGCCCGTAAAGTTTCGGGACTTTTGAGAAACGGGCCCCAGGCCCGGAAAAACTGAGGGACACAAAGATATGAAGCAACTTGCATTTTGAGATTTGGAGGTTTTGGGTTCGGAGGAGGCAATGGTGGGTAGGGGGGTGGGGGGGGAGGGGAGGGGAAGAATTTGAAAACGAAAGCCAGAAAGTGCATTTCCCATACAAAAAAAATTACAAAGCCAAAGAAGGGCTGTGTCTGATTGTTGAAACCATGTTTCATCTTGTAATCACTATACCAGGAAACCATTACCTGCACCAGACTGTCTGAGTTGCCTTAGAGGCATGCGTAGACTTAATCGGCAAAACACAGCATCCATACTTTCACTGTAGTGCAGCCATGGGTGGTGATCAAACCACCCCGACTGGAAAGACTAGCCTGCTTGCAGGCGGTAGTTGTTGTGTCGCGACGCCATATTGGAAGAGCGTGGGATAGGTCTGGGCACGACCCTCAACCCGGCCCAGACCTAGCCGCGCGAATCCAAGATGGAACCTCATTACGAATTCCGGTTTTTCGACCATCCAACCGCCTGCGTGCAGGCTACTGGAAAGACCTGTTCCTATTGCCATAGTTTCTACTTACCCTGGGGTAAAAGCGACTTCTGCTTAGATTTTCGGGGTTTTCGAAAGGACATTGCTGAGTCGTGTTCCAAAGACAAATCCAGTCGCCTAGATGTCAAGACGATTTGACACATTTATATTTTTGTCACATTTCTCGTTTGCTGTAATTTTTTAGGTGGTTTTTCTATACTTTTGTATCACTGAATAAAAGAAGCGAAAATGTGAATTGAGAAAATGGTACTTTAATTAAAATTTATCAGGAAGGATTCTATCCGGAATTATTGACATCTTGTTGTTTCAAACTTCTGGACTGAAGAAATTCAATTTTCAACATTTTATACTTGTGTGTTTTTACTTTTTTAAGGACAAAGTGGAGGGGCACGACCCCTCAACCTCCCCTCCCCCCCCCCCCCCCTTCCCCTCCTTCCTTGCTACGGCCCTGATACACTGAAGTTTAGGTTGCTGAGATAATCACAAACCAGCCCAAATCGCCTCAAATAGACCATAGTTAATCTAGGGACTGGTTATGAAACCCTGGGAATTTCAAAAGCAGGAACAATACAGTCGCAATTAGATGTTGAACCGACCGTGACCCTGCACAATCTTTTGTTTTTGGTTCGCTAGTTAATTTCGAATAAATTAGTCGAAGCTTTTGATTGGTTATCCTGCCGAAAAAAGTGTGTTTTTGTCGGGTTTTGTGCAGGGTAAAGGCCAAAAAAGCGAACAAAAACATGAAACAAAGAAACTTGTCGAGTTTCATAACCAGCCTACATCTATTAACTATGAATAGACAGAAGGACACAAGATAAAGCAAAAGTAACTTTACTATATTTCTTTACTTTAAGTTAAGATTGGCCTTTTCCTTAGTTTAGGTTTCTCATACAACTCCTTATAACATCGGAAGGATTGTAAGCGACACATCTGCGGTTTTGGGCTCAGGTTTTTTCTACAGAAGCCCACAGCGTTCTTCTACAGTGTTTTCGAGTTTGTACATTATTTCTTATTAAGATGATTGTAAATAGGCGCTTTTTATCTTGCAAATAAAGCAGTTAGTGTTTTTCACAGAAAAAGGCTGTCCATGGCTGCCAATAAACCAGGTGCAATGGCTGTGCACATTTGTGACGTGCATGAAGGCCACACCGGGTTTGGTGTTATGGTGTGGCACTTTGCTTTTAATGTTCTCTTGCTTTAAATAGCCCTGTAAAACCACCTCTCAATTTGTAAAGTTACAAGCAGAAAAATGTTAAGACGAAAAATAGAAGTGATCCTCGCAATTATTTGGACAATTTAAGTAATTGCCTCTTATAGACAACTGAAAAATTCAAGTGGCTCCAACGGGATTTGAATCCTTGACCTCAGCGATGTGAGCAGTTGGGAGTAGGTCAGTTGGACTCATACATTTGAAGTGCCGCTTATAGACGAATCCGTTTGGAGCCACCAAAGTAGGTGATATATAGGTCTCTATAGAGCGAGTTTCAAATCGAGTCAAAGGACGGAGACAGTCCAGTAAACCAATCAAAACCGAGGCTCGAAGTAATTACACGTAGCCGACACAAAGCGCGGGAAAATGTGCACGCGCGAGCTACGATTGGTTTTGGGTTCACTTCTGATTGGTTGAAAAAGTGCCGCGAGAACTTTGAACCAATCACTGAGCGAAGTAATGCAAAACCAAAACAATTCGTATAATTACTTTCGACACTCAATTGAAAAGCGCTCTAACATCAGTAGCCTATAACTAGGAGCGAACAACAGCCCAACATTCATGAATATTGTTGGATTGAATTTCTCGCAAATGAGAGCAGGACCAGGAGCCCAATGAACCAAGATCGGTCTGTAAAGCTCCTATTCATGGGCTCCTGCTTGAATTGTCCAAATAAGGGCGCAGATCACTTCTCTCCTTCGTCAAAAAACTAGACGCTAGCTGAGCGTAAACTGGGTTGCCTGTGGTACATGTGACACAAAAATAGAGGGCACTGAGTTGGGTGGTATGAAGGCACTGAAACTGGATTTTCCCAGGAGTAATGCCGAAATTAAAAATCGAAAAAAATAGAAAAAAACCGAAGAATCCAATAAGTACTCCTGGTAATTCCTACAATGCAAGAAGCAGGCAAGGGGATCGAACTTGAATGCAGCATATCCAGAGCTGCTCTCTACGGAAACGAAACAATACGTATTTTTGGTTTCGTTTCCTCTCGAAACGTATCAATTTTGACTTCAGAGTGAACTATTTACACAATGAGGTTGAGTGGCTAATCAAAACAGATTTTCTAATTGAAAATCTAAACATCTATGAGATGCAAAAACAAACTTGCGAATACGTGAACCTGAATTATCCCAAATCGTAATGCTAAAAAACACAAAAGCGAAAAAAATGCCAAAAAATATGACGTTTTTTATTATCAGAATGATTTTGGGTTAGATTAAAGCGATATGTTGTTGAAAAATCTTCGTGTTAATATACCTAACCGGCTAACTCACTGTTATACCAATTTCAAACCTTTGGGAATAAAACGTTTTGTTTCACGTATTTTTCATATGAATGCCTCATTACCATGCAAATACAATATATAAAGAAGCTTGATAGATAGCCGATTAGGTAAATGAGTAATGTACAGTAAGGGGCCCAGTTCTCGGCCACTTTTTGTTCAACGTTTATTTTTAGCGCAACAAATGAATCTAAATAAAAAGCAATTGCTTCCAAAGGGAGCTTTATTCCTTGTCTTTCGTCCTGCCGAGTTTTGAGTTTACAGCTACTATATACTGTGAGCAAATCGAGGTGACACGAAGGTAGGTGAATTTGATTTCCACGAAAACGTGTTTGTTTACGGCTACTCGAATTACATGGTCTAATTCAAGTTTGTATTTTATCCGTATAGGACGCCCAAATAAGCCAATTCTTGGCATAATGAACGTAGAGTGATAAAGCTTTCTGTTAAATATAAACTTTTCCTGGCCTATTTTATTCTTTTACCTAAATTCACCCCTCAATATTTCCTTAGTACTTCTGCGTATTTGCCTATTCTCGGCCACCCTGCTGGCCGTCAACAACACTAAAAAGTGCTCATAGTTTTGTATGGAGTTTTCTTGTCAAATCATTTGTAAAAGTAAAGCTGTAATGGGGTGGCATGTTCCGACAGTAGCTATAAATTAAAACTATGAGTTCTGACTTACCGGACCCCGTTTTGAAATACCCAACTCTTTTTTAGCCTCGCTTGCCAGTCTATTTACGAGAAAAACTAGGTGTGCAAAAAACTTCCATTTCTAACATGAAACAAAGCTCGTTAAGGATACTTTGTGGTCAAAATATCAAGCACAAGCCTTATTTGTGACTTAACAACAAAAATTGGTGATAAAACGTTGTTTATTCCGAGGAATCGAGCGCACTCTTTTGTGGCCGAGAACTGGGCTCGCTGGCCGATAACTGGGCCCACGAACGAAGCCTCCATTTTCGTTATTACTCGGGAGAAAACAGCGTTGAGCAGTCGATAGCTTTACATGTGTAAACTGAATGCTGAAGCTAGTTGTCTTTGAAATTTCAAGTCCTTACGGCTATTCCAAGGTAAGAAATACAAGTTTACGTTTTTTGTGGCCGAGAACTGAGCCCCATACTGTACTCCATCTTCGCACTAGTAAGTCGTAGCAATAAATTGGGTTAACCAGGAACCAGTTAAAGAAATACTATTGGCTTCCCAAATAAACTTCATTTTACACTAGAGTGACTGAAACAAATATTTTCTGACGTGCAAAGCTATGGAACCTGTTAACGGTAAATGTGGAGAAACGTACAGAAAATCACTTATGTCCTACATTATTATTCAGTTCCCTATCAGACACCATAATAAAATTGAACATCCACGGGCATCCGTTTATTGTTTGTGTGACTCGCGGCTAAATTGTGGACTTGTTTTGATACTGGAAGATGTGTACTGACAAAATAATGCGTGTATCACATTTTTAGTGGTTACAACCAAGACATGGGCTTTTGTTACAACCAAAGGGTTAACAGACTGAGTTTCTCGATATCCGAAAGACCCTATGCAATAAATGTCACTTTTTTTTCTGTCACGCAATATTCAAGCGTATCATGGCGTTGTGTCTGTTTAAATTAAACCATATATGGAGACAACATCCAGCGCCCAAATCTCTGACTAAAGGTAAGTTTTCCCGGGTTTCTTTTCTGTATTTCCACTGTTTACTAGGGTTCTTAGTTTCGTAATACGAAAACTAAGACCTGGTCTTAGTTTTCGTACTACGAAAGCTAAGAACCCGGAGTCTTGGGTCTTAGCCGGGGGTCTTAGGTCGAGGGTCTTAGTTTTCGTAACACCAACATTTTCCTCGATCAATTGAATCGGCTGTTACAACTGTGTCAAAATAACTTGACGTCACGCGCTCTCGAATCCTTAGGGCTTTCTGTGAATGGACAGACTATTCCCTTGAATGGATGTTTGATGGAATCTTCGAACATGTTGCTGGCCGAGTTTGAGGCGGATTGAAGGATTTTGGCTACATTTTTTGACTCTCGGTTCGCTTAGGCGATCGACTGGTGAGTCGTTTCCTACCTTCTCTCTCTTTTGAAGATACAGTGTTCGGTTGAGGTTATGTCGTGAAGTATCCGAGTGAACAAAATAGCACCAGATTCCCAAAGAAAGATCATGCACAAAGAGACAATAGACAAGCAAGTGAAACATTAATGCTTATTTCCTTTATTAGCCATATCAACACACACCACAGAGCATTTGTCTGTTTACCAGCGATTTGTCTTTTCACGTATTCCTCCACTCCGCAAAGCACCTTTAAAAAAGTGTAACTAATAAACCTTGAAAAACAAAAAAATGTTCAACTGCTCTTTAAAATCAATGCCTTGTTTTTAAGTCCTTTAAGGCAATCCCCACGACACCGCATCGCGCAACCAAAACCGCAATAGACCTTTTCGGCTTGTACATTTTGTTTTCCCAATACAGATCATGTGATAATACTCAGGAGGTTTGGTCTTTTGTTTTGTTCATTAAAATGAGGGCATGAAAGCATGAATATGCATGCATGCACTCTTTTTAATGAACCAAACAAAGGACCAAGCCTCGTGAGTATTATCACATGATCTGTATTGGGAAAACAAAGGCCCCGCCCACACGTATCCGGAAATCTGTGAAAACGCCAATTTTTTTTTACGAATACGGCTTGCGTCCACACGTATCCAGCGTATTTTCCGGCCTCATCCGGAAATTTTTGAAAACGCTCTCCAGAGTGGAAATTTTTTTATCCGATACGAATACGTATACGTGTGGACGGTCGTATCCGCAAATAGACCATATTCGTATTCTCAGTATTGGACTGGAACTAGCTGGCAATGGAGGCTAATGCGGGGGAATATATTAAAAAGTATTTGCATTTGAAAAGATTTCCCCGCATTAGCCTCCATTGCAAGCTAGTTCCAGTCCAATACTGAGAATACGAATATGGTCTATTTGCGAATACGCTTACGTCATTCTCTTGGATCCAGTCTTCACGGCGAGCATTAAACAAACATGGCGTACAGCAAGGTTGTGTCTTCTTTGTTAATTGCTCTGATTTCTAGTTTGATGTCATGCTTTCAGATAAATGCAGCTGTGATAAATGTACACAACAAATACTTTTACTTTTGTGACCGTCAGCAGTAGTTCAACTTCATCATCGGTCCATTTATATGAATCAGCATACTTTTTCTTGACTTTTTCAGAAGATTTAGACATTTTTTTGGGTGATAAACTACAAGCTTCGACTGTTTACACCTTGCAGTTGCTATGGCGCGGAAGAAATGACGTCAAATCGCAATTATGCGAATGCTCATTTCAGTATTCTCTCCGGCAAAAGAACTGGGCACTAGAGCAAATAAGAAAATTTCCGGATACAATCGGATACATGTGGACGGCTGTAAACGATTCGAATACGCTGCGTGTGGACGCGAAAATTTTCGCAACCGCAAAAAATTTCCGGATACGTGTGGACATGGCCAAAATGTACAAGCCGAAAAGGTCTATTCTTCATTCTTCAGCAAAGAACTTAACTGAGTAATTCACTGCACTACTTGAGGGCGCCATTTTAGGAGGATTTAGCTCTGATAAGACCGGAATATCATATTACGTATCTGCTGACAGCCGCTAGTAAAATTCTCCAGACTGAAATACGGCCTACCAAACCTCGCTTTCATGTATTAGAACCCACAATACTAGACATATTTAGTTGGAACACTTAGCAAATGGTCAGAATCATCGTGTTACAAGATCGTAGCTTATACCACATCCCCCTTCCCCCATTCAGGAAGGGGGAAACGACGATGGGTGTTCCAACAAATGTGACGAGTATTGTAGCCTACCAAAAATATTAAGATGCTGGTTAACGTTTGACAAGGAGTTGAGATTTCGGTTGATTCTACAGGGGCATAAACGTAACGTAAGAACCGTGCGTGTCTGGTCTTCTCGAGACAGAGGTGAGGGATGGTTTTATGCAGACTGGAACGCCTAAATTGCTCTGTTGTAAACATGGCGGTTCACAGCACCAGTGAAGTCGTCTCTCTGGCCTTTCTGTGGACTAATTCCAGGACCTATCGATACAATTTGAGCAAGCTTTGATAGCTAAAAATTTCAATCCATGCTGTATTTTGCCGGTAGGACTGGGTGGCTCCACACTCATAAGAAAATCTATGAAATGAGAATCGGGGGTCTTCCCTTGTCATGGAACGGCCAAATTACCCAGAATTCCTTTTGGGCATGAAGGAGGCAAGCGGAGACTGGTCCTCATCAAATGAGGAAAAAATAACGAGAAGAAGATTTCTAGGCCGATACTAAGGAGTAACCAAGGTGCGTGCTGTTAACGTAGACTTTTTATCATAGGAAATTCGGCCTGGCCTTTAGTAATTTCTTGTCCAAGAAACGGTATAATGTAAATAAGAGAGTAATGAGATTTATATTTGCGATTACCTGTCCTCTTACGTACCACTTAAGTCAAACTCTACATCTCTATGCAATAAGCACATTCAAAATTTCCTCATATTATTGTATAAAAGTAGTTAAAGAAAGAAAAGGCTTGACTTGCATATATGAAAAATACGTTTTCTCTCCCGTTCTCTTGTTACGCATGATGTTCGTGGAAATTACATTCTGTCCCTCAATAAACCTAGAACAACCAGTTACGGCCTTAGTTCTTTTTCTTACGTTTTTACTAAGTACGTTGCGAAATGCGCTACCTGGTTTTTCCCGTACCACTGAGTTTACTGGTTTTAAACTAATCCAGGGCCGGATTTTGTACAGCGGCCTTTCGTTTTGATTAATATGTCTTTAAATATTATTTAATATTTAGTTATGTATCTGTATATATCTTGTATGTTAGCTGTAATGTCTCGAAGATATTATTCTGAAATTCGAGATGAAATAAAGTTTTATGCATGCATGTATGTTACCTTCGGCAGGGCGCATGCGTGCACTTTGTAATCTGCGACTCCAGTGCTTACCATATGACAGATAAAATGTCTTTTCTTTTGAATATATAAGCCATCGAAATCTTACGTTAAAGTGTAATGACAAGGGCGGTTTGGAGCTGTGAGTAGGCGTGGGATTTGTCTCATATGGTTTAGGGGCCGACATATCCCTCCCTCAATGCCGTACCGGGAGGCAAGGTCGGTAGCAGAAAGCAGCGAAGGGCCAACTGCGTCCAAAAGCGATCGCACGGGCCGAAATCCCGGGATGACTCGTTTGGTACGACGCTCCAGCGCCACGTCTGGAGGTACTGCATATTTTTCTCGTCTCGTCTTCAAACATTCCGTCAGCGCATGCGTGCGTAAATGTTCAGCCTCTCCTATACCTACAATACTAGACATATTTAGTTGGAACACTTAGCGAATGGTCAGAATCATCGTGTTACAAGATCGTATTTTATACCACATCCCCCTTTCCCCAATTCAATGTTGTATGAGAATTTTTCGGGCGACTACTAGTAATTGTGGAAATCAACATTGGAGGAAGGGGGAAACGGGGATGGGTGATCCAACAAATGTGACGAGTATTGTAGGTCGTTCCGCGTGTCCGCCATTTTTGAATACGGTGTATGGCATTATTGAGGGAACACGGCCACGCGGTCGGTCATTTGATTACGACTTCCGGATTGCGTGACATGCGAGAAGGTTGTGCCCTGCTTTGTGTTACGTTCAGGTTGCCCAGGGAAACTAGAAGTAAGAAAGTTATTATGATAAAATAGTCAATGCTGCAAGCACAGGGCACAAGAAGGCACAGGCGCAAGAAAAGATTTGAATGTTGTTTGACAAAAGAAAAGGAAACAGGTGGTTATGTGGCAAGTCTGAATATATACCATAGAATTAAAAAGCAGGAAAGACAAAGGGGATTGTTGACTTAATTAAGCTTAAAAAGAACCCTCTCTCCACGGAATTTAAACCTGGAAAATTTGAAAAGAGAAATAAGAATTTCTGAAATCATTCATTGAAAAACTTTCCAACCAATTTGATTGCAAATATTATTTCCTGTTCATGGTTTAATTTAGACATGTAAAAACTAGCGATAAAATGTTAACTTTTCGACGTTTCGGCGACCTCATGACGCCATTATCAAGGAGTTGGAAATGAATATGCGAGTTCATAACAAATATAAAATACCTCAAATTTGCATACGTGAAGAAGAGCTAGACAAAGACTTTAGCACGGATTGAATCTGTTTGCACGTTCAGCCGTGGTATTATTTGTTTGATGTACAGCATTTCGTTAACGAGACAGCCATAATCATATTCATATTCGTATTCATTTCCAACTCGTTGATAATGGTGTCATGTGTACGTTTCTCAAAATCATTATTAATAATGGTTTAATTTCACGATTTTTTGTTGGAGCAGAGGTTACACGTTGTCTGTTTCATCTAAAGTAGTAGTCTAAGAACAGGGCTCGAAAGGATTTTTAGCTGCACGCGCGCGCGTAACCTACGCCCGCCATAACTAAGAAACACGCGTCAAGGCCTGGCCAAACGCTTACAACATTTTAACGCAACATCTTGCAACGTTAACGTCTGCAAAAACGTAATCCCATCTTGCAACATTGTTGGGCACAACATGTTGCATACGTTTGGCCACCCTGTTGCGATATCCTGCGATTTGTTGCAACGTGTTGAATGATGTTGGATCAAATTTGAAAACGGTCAAAGAGATGATTAGTATAAAAATCTGGGAGACACCACTGTCGTGGCACGCGAAATGTTCTCTTCCGGTTGCCGTCCGCGTCTTAAAAACGCGCGTGCTTAAGCTCCACTTCTTGCGTGCCAGGGGCCTGGGGCACATTAACATTGATATGTTGCGTTGAAAATGATGAAAACCTTGCCTGCGTTTGGCCACCCCGTTCAACACATTTCGCAACATCATGCAGCAATCGGTTGCAAGATGTTGCGTTGACATCATGCAACAATCGGTTGCAAGATGTTGCGTTGAAATGTTTCGAGCGTTTGGCCAGGCCTTTAGCTGAAATAATCAATTAAATTTCTATCAAAAGTGGCGCGCGCAACACACCGGAAGTGAAAATACGGCGTAAAATCGCGCCGACCGGAACTAATACCTGCGGGAAAAAATTGCTCGGTGACCTATCTTGATTTTTTGCATGCAGGGAAAGTTATCTAGTACAATTTTCAGTAGACTATAAAACGCCTTTTTCAATGTATCATAAATTCTACTAGATAACTTTTTGTTATATTCTCTAAAAAGTTAAAGAATTTAGGGTGATTTCCAACAAAGAATAGAAACGGTAGGTCACTGACTTAGTTTTTCAAATAATTTTGAAAAACTGAAATTTAGAGGGCCTTTTTGTGAACCTGGCGTTTTTCCATGGTAACCCATATGACATCATAAGTTCCCATAAGTTCTCATAAGTATTACCCAACAATAGCGTAAAGATATTTATAGTTTGCCTACACTATGAAATATCCTTCTTTGGTATCTTTCATCTTTTCACAAACACTATAGCACCCAAAACCCTTTTGAGCCTCCTTAATTTATCACCAACACCCAGGACAATTTTGTGCGCTTGGTAACCGCCAGCATCACAAACACAATGGAAACTGCTATAAAGTTGTCCCGGGTAGGCGAGTTGTCCCTAGCAGATCATTTACAAGGCAGCCAGGGTAACCCTAGCACCAGGGTAACCCCTAGCTGCCTTGTAAACATGTCGATGAAAAAAAAAGTCGAAATTATGTGAGTGCTAGAGTACGCCTCTTCCTAGGGGGCTGGACAATCTGCGAGCCAGCGAGCCATGCGAATTTCGAATTCAAATAGTGCTGATAAACAGTCATTAAGTCTAAGCACCCGTTTTAAAACGGTTAGCTTTCAATAACTGTATGACTCGGATGTTGACTTGCATGGCTCACCATGTTGTCTCGCATGACTCGCAGCCATGGATCGCATGACTTGTAGTCATGGCTCGCATAACTTGCATGGCTTGCTGGCTCGCACATCATCTTAACTCTCTTCCTAGGGTTACCCTCCCTCCTTGTAAACAGGGCCTAAAATGAGGTTTGAAAGGTTCAAAACTTAATATCTTTTAACTGCCTTTTGATATGAGATAGCTGTTGAATAAAAACACCATTCATTTCCAAATATCTACAAGTACATTTCAATCTTGGACACATCAGAGAAAAAAAAAGAAAAAGCATTATCATTTCATTGTATTAATAATTATTATTGCATTATTATTTTCATTGTATTAATAAATTATCGATGAAATAAGAGTTGTACAAGATAACAAATTTGTGATCAATTTCTATAATTCACAGAAAATTGGCAATAAGTTAATGCTGAAATTCAAACATCAGTTTTACATGGTTACAAAGACTACAATCTTTGACCCAGGAAGAGAGACATTAAACATGCATCTCTCCTCCACTTCCAAGAAACCAAGCTGAAGATGCATGCTATTTTTTTCATCACTGCAACTGGGGAAAGGGTAATCTGATTTTTTTGCGACATGTCCAAGATCGAAGTGTACTTGTAGATGTTTGGAAATGGATGGTTTTCACCATAATCACAATTATCATAAGAGGGTGATTGATAAAATTTTATACACATAGGAATTTGCATATAAGTTAATACTGAAATTCAAAGCTCAAATAATACAAAGTGAAAAAGGCTCCAACCTTGCTGGACTCATGAAGAGAGAAATTACAAATCTCTCCTCCTTCACTTCCAAAACAACGTCATGCAGAAGATGCATGCTGTTTTTTTATTCATCACTGAAAATTGGGAAGGGTAATGTGAATTTTCTTCTAAAAAATTATATCCAATTATTAAAGTGGATATGAAGATGTTTTGTAATGGATGTTTACATCATCATCTGAAAGGGTGCTGTTTGTGATAAATTTTTAAATGCACCAAAATGTGCAAATAATTAAGTTAATACTTGAATTTTAACTTCAAATCAAATGGTAACAAAAGCCACGATCCAAAAGAACTAATACTGATAATACTTTTTTTTCTTTTTTTTTTTTTCAACATTTAAACTGGGTAAGGACTGGTCGTCTGAATTTTTTTTTTAATGAAATGTCGCTGATTGCCGTTATGGCAATATACTTTCTACAGAGGTTAATCTTTGAACTGGAGAAACTGATAATTCAATGGTATAGTTGGTGGATTAAGAATGCACAAACCTCACAACCACCCAGTTCACTATATTTTCTAACCGGACTTGTTTTGCGCACATACAACAGGAGCATTTGTCTCCTTCAAATTACTGCTTCGAGCTTCTTGCTTGCCCAAATGAGAGAAAAACAGGCTGGCACATAAGACAATGGTTGAGTATTAAGCAACTCTATGTAACCACATAGCAGATATGATGTCAATATTATTTAAATAACGTTCAGACCTGATTTTATCAACAATGTTTGGTTTTTTTTTTTCTTTTCCAAATCAACATAGAAGTGTTGAAACAGGTGTCAACATACTGGTGATATGCCAAATACAAAGTGCTTACTAAAGGAAGCAAGCGACTTGTGGGTGCAGACATGGGCCAACTGAATTATTGATAGTCATTTAACAAAAAATTGATGGAGGATCATGCAAACTTTCTTAAAAGATAGGCTATTAGTCTCACTTTAAAAGACAGGCTATTAGTCTCACTTTAAAAGACATGGTGTAAATAATAATCTTTTTCTCTTTCATGTTTCTACATAAATTCCAAGAATGGGAAAAACAATAACAGACTTGACTTGTTTGCACTTTTTCTCGTCTAAATTTGGGTCATTCGTCAACACTCAAAAGTATTTTCTTTCAGAACAGTGTGTTGATGCTTGCATGCACTAGTGAATCTAGCATGCATTTATTATCATATCATCTGTTTTCAGGAAACAAAAATCATCATTACTTGAGTGATTAATGTTAACGCCTAGTCTTCACTCCTCAGTTTCTTTGAAACTGGTGCTGTCTATACTTAACTGTGTTATGAACAAATCAAACAAACATATGTTTTAAATAAAATCAATAGAAATTTGAGATCTTCTTTGTTGACGGGATATACTTCCTGATGCACCTGCTGCAGAACAGATCATTGTTCGTCTTCACTTTCGATGTCAAGCAAGCCAAGCTTTATGATAGCTTTATATTGATCTGGAATCTCCATGAGAGCATGGAGCGCAAATGCTGCATCAGGATATCTGGATTTGCGTGTAACGTCCTCGAACTCTACAAACTGAAAGTTATCAAATTGCCTTTGGGGAAGAAGATCGTCGTATTCGCGCATGCGGTCCCATGGTCCATCTCCAACCCCTACAACCAAAATAGCAAGGGGATAATTGGACGCTTCCAAAATAGCGTTTCTCGTGCTAAATTCGTGTTCCTCCACCACTTGTCCATCTGCAATGATCACCAGAATATGAAATGATTGTTGCTTTTTGACGATCTCGATTGATTCTTTTATGATCGGGGCGAAAGTTGTTGGCCCGCTTAAGGTCACACGACGGACTGAATCATTGTATTTGGTCAAAACATCGTCCAAACCTTTACAAGGGGATCGATCCTCACACAAACAGAACACGCTCTGAT
>NC_090886.1:52435462-52445462 GCF_036669925.1 Montipora capricornis
AGGTAGATGTAGAAAAGCATTTTGCATCGGGCAGAGGAAAGAAGTAGATTGTAGTGTTTTTTTTATTACGTTAAAGATGGAAGGAAGTGAGGGATTATAGGTCGTTATGAAAGGTATGCGTTCGGGTTTGTTTATCTGTTTAGGTTACAGGGTATGTATGCGGGGAATGTCTGCGGCGCGTTGTATTTATTTAGTAACAAAGGCCGTACCAAAGTTGCTTTTGTAACCTCGTTTCAAAAGGTATGTCGTTAGTTCAGAGGTGCGAATCTTGAACGTTTCGTCGGTAGAACAAATTCGTCGTAAGCGGAGTGCTAAGCTGAAAGGAATGGCTTTTTGTGTGTGTAGAGGATGGCTAGAACAATAAAGTAAACATTGGTGTTTGTCCGTAGTTTCGTGTAAAGGTCTGTATTTATGTTTCCGTCACTAGTTAGTGAGACGTTAACGTCAAGGAAAGGAACATTGGTGAGAGAGTGTTAGCTAGTGAATTTTATGGTAGGGTGAATGCTGTTGAGATAATCGATGAAAATTTTAAGGTTCTCCGCAGATCATAAAATGTCATCGATGTATCTCAATCTCAATTTTGGCCAGCCGAATTATAGTACACTAAAATCAAATCTACGTTGTATCGGCTTTTGCTCAAAATATTTACTTTCTCAACTTGTAATTACACTAAAGAATAGTGATTTTTTTATGTTCTTTCGACAGACATAATATCGAGGTAGAGCTGAAGCTCTAGTATCATAATTAATTTCTGATTATGATTGTTTGTCACATTAAAAAAAAACAGTTGCTTGGCCATAACATTGCCAAGACCTGTAATGACGCATGGCAAGTTATATTTTATTTTGCGTTCGGTCGTTTGTGTAACAGACTAAGTTCCAAGACATGGACAAGATTAGTCAATGCATTCACTAAATAAGGGTAAAAGGTCTTGAGACGGTGATAAGCTTTGATAATCGGATTTTTCAAGTCTGACACCCAATGGTAAAAGAGCCGAGCCAGCTGTAGATGGGCGTTGTTACTACACATAGACCAAGATCTGCGTGCGCATGTACTTTGCAACTAAAAACAACATCCGCTGTAAGGTTATAATGTAAATTACTGCATCGAGTGTTAACTCAGCAGGCTTGAACATATAATAGTTGAATAAGTAGGTGCATGATGACGACCCGTGATTTTGCCCAAACAGTAGCAAAAGACACAGCCGAGATCCTACTGGAAGTCTTCGATCACCGTCTGACTACTTCGATTGTACTTACGAACGTAGAGTGATTTCATCAATAAATCTCCCTGATAGGAGAAAGTCAATTAGTGATTACCGGTCACAGGAACAAGCCAGTTCACCTAAACATCCTGAAAGCCTCACCGCAGAGAGTTATTAAAAATTGATCATTTTTATCCAGGCGCTTAACAGGAAATTTGTCTCGCGTGCTAAATGGTTGTTACATTCGTAGATGCCGATCGTTGAGATCGCGGTCGAACGCGGTGGTTCTCGTGGAAGACTGGTTCTCCGTAATGTATACAGAAGTCTATGAAATTGCCAAAGATACACCAAAACAAACTAAAGGAGATCATACTGATACCCACCATCCTGAAACATGCCGCATACTTAAAATGTGCTTGAAATCCTAAGATGAGAACAACCAAACCGCTTAAAATTGTCATCGACGGCAACAAGCGCAGAAAGATTAATCGGAATGGCTTCTTACAGATCTGGGAGAGTCTGCAGTTTTTGTCTTCGTCTACCATTGCTGTTAGCGTTCTCGTTTGATTCAAATTGGTAGTTCAGGCTTCAAATCACTCAACTTTCAGTGAATTCCCACGCATACAGTGCTGTGAGCCGTTAGCTCAGTGATAATCGAGTTATCAAGGATCGGCAAGAATGACTGACAACCTTGGGTCAACTTTTAACCGCTCAGTCCGTCCTTTGCCTCACGAAACACGTTTTCCCTGGTTCAACCTCTCTGTACTGTCACATGGTTTGAGTAAAACGTTTATCTCCGCAATTCATCGTCGGCTTTCAATCGGTAGACTGGAAAAGTGACTTGGAGTGTATAGTTTGAAGTTTTCATGTTTTCTTAAACAATATTTGCGACTTCCCGTGTCAATACTTTTATTTTAATTCATTAGACATGAAGGATAAGATGTGTTTTAGGGAAATAACTTCCTTTACTTTCTCCCGGTATGTTAATTACAGATTTTGGAGCATACCTTTAATTAAAGAGGGCTTGGTTAAAAAAAACCTAGCACCAGTTTTTCAACCAATTAGAAGCTGAACTCCTATATTGGACCTACAATTGAAAACCCGCACGTTTTCCCTTCGTTTCCAGAAAGTTACATGCAATCGCTTCGAATTCGATTCTGTAACAATCACTACTGCGTAACCAGCATTTATTTCGCCGAACGCGATACGCGAGTTCAGACTGTTGAAGAGAGTCAATTATCAGGAAAATCGGTGATAAGAATGAGTAAACTCGTGAATAGCTTTGCTTTAACCTCTGATTGGCTAACGATGTGGTTTGAGGTTTTTTAGCCAATCACGAAGCTTAGCCGTGCCGAAAGAACTCGATCGGGAAATTACCCAATTGCGCACTATTCTTGAGCAAAGCCATCGTAAAAGAAGGCATTTGCTGAGCCTCGCAAAGGTCGACCGACTTTGAATTCGGTTTTTCAAGCATTTACGCTTCATTGGAAAGTGTGATTTGTTGAGCTCGCAAAGATTTCTAAATGTGATTTCTTCCCAACAAATTTAATGATATATTCTCTTGAGTTTTTGATGGCGATTGTTTCTAGCAGTTCAAGCGCGATAGGCGCTGTACCCGTTGCATTTCAGAAGAGTACCCGATAGTGAGGCAAAGCATTCAATGCTTTCAAATGTCTTTTGAACAGAAAAAATGGCATTTCCTTTCTATAGAGTATTATCCTTTAATCGCATTAGAATTATTCAAGTCTTGACCACAGTTATCCAGAACGGTTTCACCAGAAGTATCCTTTTCTTTATCGATCTCGAGGAAGTAATTTAACATTGCCATTATCCGTTTTGTTGTTGATTATTTCTGCTCCAGTTCGTGACTTCACAATTGTTAGTAAAATTAATCGGTTATCTTTCTCAGGATATGCTTCCTTAATTTTAGGAGTGTGATTAATTTTTTTTTTTTTTTGCTTTCAATATCAAACAGGAAGCGATGCCATTAACTGCTTGCGTAAATGTACCTTTAATTGTTCAACTTATGTCATAACCAAACGTTTCACGATAATTTAGCATGACATGCGCATTACGGGGTAAAACTAAGCCATCGGGACTCGATGATGATACAAGATTGCAGCCGGTAACGTGTATGAAGGACTCGGGATCCATCGTAAAACATATTTATATTCCCTTTTTCTGCCGCAAGACGCGAAAGTCTGGATTAGAGTTATCACATTGTATTGGTTATCAAACAAAGCTGTTTATTAGCTTACGTAATCCTAACACCGGCACCCAATTTAATGGGCTAAATGACAGGAAAAAAAAGGAAAGAAAGAAAAAGAAAAAGAAACTGTTCACCTTCCAGATCTTTTAAAGGAACTATGCTAGAACCTTGTAACTAGGCTTGCATGCCCCGTTTTCAGCCGAAGCCGATATATTTTTCGACAAGGTATGCTAACACTTTGAATGTGCAGAATGTTATGCGTGATCCTCTTGGTTACGAAGGCAGAATAAAACCACTTAATTCAACCGCCCTTGTCAATTGCTCAAAGTTCTTCTGCCAGTTTCCGGCCGCAAAACCAAAATGAACACAAATTTTTTGTAGGAAAATATGAGTCCAAATCTTTCGAATAGTATTTAAAGAAAAGGAATATTTATTTGTAGATTGATTTGAATGACTTCCTCCGCAAACTTAAATTTACTGTTTTTCACATAAAAATCATCTGCTTGTTCGCCGTGCATCAAAACTGTTTTTAACATAAATCAGTCAGGGAAAATAATTAGAATTCGCCATGCGAGGAGTTACGCACAAGGATGTCAAAATGGATACATCTACGTTATTGTCGGGTTTATTCTGGTCTTGGGATTGTCAACAATTTTGTTTATTGGTCATAGTTTCTAGATACGTGACGTCCAAGTGAATATTTCCGGAGCAAATGATATAATACAGCTTGTAGTAGATATTGGAAGGGGAGAGAACTAGGAGGGCTCCTCGCGCTAAACAGGCCGGTCCGTCAGTTGACTCCGATACATCACGACACGGTATTATAAGTCACGCGAAGATATAATTGTCAGTAGCCTGAGTTTTGGAAATGAAGACCAGCAGTACTTCCAGCTTGAAAGAGGTTGAATTAAGCTCAAAGTCCAGTTCATCTTTTTGTGGGACGACCACGTTTTGTCATCGAATTTGTGCTTACATCTTTCCAGTTTGTGCACTCGTGGTGGCGGTGATACTTGTTGGCTTTGCGTTTAAAACTCCGCGGCCTGCAGTATCCTTTGGATTCAGTTTTTTGCTCTTGATCCTTGCGATACTTTATTGTGTGATTGGAAATGCTATCAAGTTCTGGATGTCCGAATCAGAGCAAGATTATAGTGATAGCGAGAGTGGTATTTGTGACTCGAAAGTGTCCATTGTGGTGATAAGCTCGTCAGAGGAAGAAGGGGAGAACGTTTGACAAGCAATGCAAGTTAAGCTGAAATTCGGCGAAAGGTTCACCAAGTTGTGGCTTGACTTTGGGTTTTTCATTTGAATGCAAATGACTTTGGTATCCAGTTTGTCAGTACTAGGACCAAGAAGTGTTTTATTTATTTCATCTTATGACCGGAAAAACGTTACGAAAGTAAACTGAGGAGGAAAAGCAAAAGTGACTTCATCCCTGACTTTCTCCCTGATCGGAGAAAGTTCGGTGGCTCAGCGCTTTGGACAGAAACGAGTGGATCCATTGATATGTAATAAAAATGTCAACACAATTGAAAACTGCAAAACTTATATGGTAGAGAAATGCTGGCGGACGCAATGAGTTGCACTGTCTGCCGGTCTAGCAACGGATTTCACGCTCTTCTTTTACCTGCGTTGGTGCACGACTGTATGCGTAATGACGTCTTTTTAATTTTTTTTCTCTACGAAAAATGTATTAAACCAGATAAAATAATTGCCATTGTATTGCGAAATGACGGTAATATTCTTCAAATACTCGGCCTTTTAGAATACTAAGTTAATTCTGTGAATCCAATATTAACAAAGTGAGTAAGTCAGCTCTGGTATTGTTTTTACAGACAATTTCATAAATTTAAATTGAAGCCGGAAAGGCATTAAGGCTTTTCCAGGGTAATAGATGACTAAAGATAGTTAATTTAACTACTAAAATTAGTTATTGCAAATGTAAAAGGCATTTAATTAAGAGTTGACAAAGATTATGCTTATATTGTATTTAGTACTTGCTTCAAGTTCTTTATTGATGTACAAAGTTATGCAGACAGATTTCAAGATCTCACGCAACAAAAAATTGAAAATGATGAAATGTTTGTTTTCTTTAAATTGAGTGACAAAGAAACGAAAATGATAAAAATCTAAGGGCTAAGCTTAAATTTCAAACTGCTTATGATTTGTACAGCTGGATAACAGAACAGTAAAAAAAGACGGTACCCTTAACTTCTTTTTTTTTCAATATAAATAGGAAACTGAAGCGGTCGTGTTTTCAAAGGGAAGACCCATTTCAACTGATAATATTCACCCGGGTCAGACTGGAATCTCTTCAGTTCGGTTTTTTTTTTGTTTTGGTTGCAGTCTGGCTGAAAATTAAAACCCTTCCTTGTCAGCTTAGTTGAGATAAATTTCCCCTAATTACTCTTTGAAGTTTATTAAATTAAGGACCGCAAAATTCAGTGAGCACGTTCCATACTTGTGTTAATTAGCCTTGTCCCTCCTTGATATGCGAGCAAGTCTGCTTAGCTTTTGAGGGTTGACAAGAAATCCAACAGCCTGAAATGCACGTTAAGGCTGGTATTCTCAAAGTATCAAATTTGAAAAACCAAAACGTCATTTCCAACTATCTTTATCCAGTTTATCGCGTCTTGACCGAAACGGAGGGGGAACGTTCTTAGCACGTGGTTTGTATTTCTGTTTGCTTCCAAAAGACGTTGACGTTGAAATAAATAAGCGCTCTTTTCGACTGTTTTATCGTGATCTCGTTAAATTAGGGCTAACTTCAACCAACAAAAACCAAGATTGCTCGGAAATCAACTTAAATGAAAAACATCTCCAACGGCCGCATTTTTTTTCTAAATATGAATCAACCCCTCTGCAGCGATGACAACATCATATAACAGGGTTGTCATAGTCAGCAAGATCGTCCTCAAAAAGTGAAAAAAGGGTAATCTCGATGGGTTCTTTATTTCTAAATGCAAACAATTACAACATAATCCAACAAAGGCTTGAGAAACAGTATCTCAGTGCATCTAATAAAACTTACAAATGACGAAGAACGATGTGATTTTTTCGCAAGATTTTAGGCCAGCAGGCTTTGCCCTGGGACTGCGCACCGTTTGCCAAAGCTTCAAAAAGTCGGTGGATCTTTTTGTCTTATTGTCCATTTATTCAGCACGTTTAACTACAATCTAGCTTGCTATCTCGTTGACATACTTCAGCCCTGATTCATAGTCAAGGGATCTTTTAGTTTTGCGGTCTAGCTGAGGCAAATAGTACAGTCACAGCAATGGAAATATGTGTTCTTCAGATGTCAACTCACTGTTTACCAACTAGTGTGCCACTTGATGAAACAATACAGACTTGCTTCGACAAGCTACACACACTTCCTGATAATCCCACTTGAACTTAAAGTGCAGATAGTTAAACATGTTTTACCATTGTTACCTAAAAATTCCGCTTTTTATCTGCCGGGCAAGACGCGCAAAGTCATCAAAACTGGCAGTAATTTGGAGCTACGACCGTGATGTGAGAGGCACGGGTCTATTCTCGATTTTACGTCACAAACTGCTTTGCAACGCAAAATTTCTTTGAAAACAGGAATGCAGAGCAGTTTGTGACGTAAAATCGAGAATAGACCCATACCTCTCACATCACGGTCGCGGGTCCAAATTACTGCTAGTTCTGCTAAGTTTACGTAGCTGACACGGCCCAGAAAAAGCGAAATTCTGTGTAGCAATGGTGACATATGTTTGCTTTGGATGGGCAGATTTATATTATCAGGAACGAAAAATATAAGTTTCGAAAGCCGGCAAGCTAATACAGGCTTGACTAGGGCTCGAACCCTTGCTTTACTAGTGCATTTCAATTTTAACGGTTCAAATATATGAATAATTAACCATTATTCCATGAGCGCGCGTTGGATATGAGATGGTAAATAGCCAACGAGGCGCGTAGCGCCGAGTTGGCTATAACCACTCTCATATCCAACAAGCGCGAATGGAATAATTGTTTTATTAAATTCCTTAAACTCCAAAAGTTTAGAAGTACGAAATACGAGCAAAAAAATCGAGAAAATCCTAGCGAAATCGAAAAAAGTTGATGAAGATTCGATGTTGTGTAATACCTCGTGGTCAGACAGACGCAGGCTCATCACAAAAACATTTCTTACCTTTTCGCGTATCTCTAAGCTTCGAAAGTGATCCAAACTTTTCACAAAAACGTTTTTCTTTTGCTTTATACCGAAAGAAATTTCGCTTTCTGGCGTAAACGTTTTTAGTTTAGCAACGCTAAGCGCAATCATTTACCATATAAGGTCAAACGAAGGTATATGAGCTGATAACCGAGATTGAGTGAACCAATCAGAGCACGAGAATTGCATTATCCGAGGTTGAGAATTTAATAATTTCATTTATCAAAAAACTGAACTACGGATATCAGATTTCCAGCATTTTCATTGGCTCGCCGGACACAGGATATCAATATTGTCATATACTTGCTGTACCATATGGTCAAGGGACGCACAGCAATAGAGCGAGCTGAGAGAAAAATGGACGACAACAGCATTTTCATTGACATTTTGTGCCAAATTAAATCAACATGGAAGAGTTGTTGATCCTAGAGTTTTTAATAAAACAGTTATTCTA
Source organism: Montipora capricornis (assembly GCF_036669925.1). Classification (NCBI taxonomy): domain Eukaryota; kingdom Metazoa; phylum Cnidaria; class Anthozoa; order Scleractinia; family Acroporidae; genus Montipora; species Montipora capricornis. Next base: position 52,443,504 of record NC_090886.1, read on the forward strand.
CTCGGGCTTGCTGGATGTAAAATGATGATTATAACCAACTTTTGACAATAAAAATCTGCGATAAAATATTATAAAACAATATGGCACGACGTTTCGACGTTTCCAGAACGTCATTATCAAGTAAAAATGAAGTAATGAAATAGAGTATTATAAAGTGAAGATATGAATAAATTAAAAGGCATTAAAAGTTAAACAAAGAGTTTGGCCCTAATGGAGTCGCTCTGGGTATTTAAGACCCAATTTAAATACCCAAATACCCAGAGCAACTCCATTAGGGCCAAACTCTTTGTTTAACTTTTAATGCCCTTTAATTTATTCATATCTTCACTTAAAATACATACTCTATTTCATTACTTCATTTTTACTTGATAATGACGTTCTGGAAACGTCGTGCCATGTTGTTTTATAATATTTTATCGCAGATTTTTATTGTCAAATGTTTTACCAAATCTTTACTTATAACCAACTTGGCGCGTTATCTATCACTTCATATCCAGCGCGCCCTCGAAGAACAATTGTTAAATATCCTATCATTTATTCGTTCAACTTTTAAGTAAAGGTAAAGTCTCTGCTTACGAGCCAGAAGGCCCATATCCAGAAGGCTTATATCCGGTTTCCATAACAAGAAGCGACTAGGAGTATTTCTACTCCCCCCTGGATGGGATGCTAGTCCATCACTGCAGAACATTCTGTTTCGATTGATTCATGTATACTCTTTTTTTGATAAGAATCTTGTTTTTCCGGCCTTTCCGTTTTAGTATCTATTGAGGTATCAATTACAAATGTTCGGTGTCTAGACCTCTATAGCGTTACATGGTGAACGTGCTCCGTCGCTTTTCGTTGCAGTGAGCGACTGTCAAGATGTCACGTCAGACGACACTTGGCCGCTTTGGCTTTAAAAAATGTATTTCTCACAGAAACACTGCGATTGAAACGAAAGTACGTATCCCATTTTGTTTCAAATACGTTTAGAGAAAGAAACAGTTTTATACGGTTAAGTTAAAAACGTATAATTTAGTTGTATTTACAGATTTTCATCACACAAAATTATATCGTTATTTCAGCCTCGGGTTTATTCTTACAATATTCTTTACTTTCGCAAATTTCAGTCTCGATATTCTTACAAAATATATTCTTACAATGAAAAAAGAGTGCCAGCATTAGTAAGCAAAGCAACGGTGCATAGAACTGAGTCAAAGCATAGTTAATAGAGGACTGGTTTGGAAGCTCGGCAAACATCAAAAGAGCAAACAAAGATGCCAAGATTTAGGTTGGAAAGTCCACAACCGTGCACAATCTTTTGTTTTGCGCTCATAGACTATGCATGAATTACGCAACCAACGCGTTTCTATTGGTTAGTTCCTCAGTACGGAGTAAACAATTATTGTATTTTGTGCACGGTCAAGGCCAAAAAGAGAACAAAAACCTACAACAAAGAAAGTTGTCGGGTTTCATAACCATTCCCGTCTATTAACTATGGTCAAAGGCACAAGGTACTTTTCCTGGTGGTAGCAGAGATGCCAACCTATGGAGTTCTAAAATCTGGAGATTTTTTCCAGCCGGTCTCCCCTCCCCCCTTCCCTCCTCTCTCCCCCCCCCCCCCCTTAAATGCACCCACCCATCCCCCAGCAGCTCTTTCAGAATACAAGAATATTCTGCCGCCATTGTGAATTTGCGGGAAAACAGGGTACTTATGTCAAAAATTTTCAGTATTGGTTAATCGGAGATCCAATCAAACAATCGGATATATATATATGGCTATGATAGCTAAAGGAAGTCATTTTGTTTAGTTCTATTAACGTGTGTTTGAAACTCAGAGATGAAGAAGTGCATTAAGAAACAGTGAAACGAATTTGAAAATATCGATTTTTTTTTAAACTTGGGGATGCTATTTGAGTCTAGAATGGAGAAACGTCTGTAAAAGGTTCAGAGTCGTTTTTATCCGGGAGATTTAATGAC
>NC_090886.1:52452962-52455462 GCF_036669925.1 Montipora capricornis
CCGGAGTCTAAGGGCGCTTTCCTTTGCCAGAACTGGCCGGCCAGACCCATCACTTTCCAACCATTTGAAGGAACACTTGCATGATATTCCCTCGTATTCTTCTGGAGGAGTATATATGATCGTTAATTTGAATATGTTGTATGGGTTATTGACCAAGCGTGAGGTCAAGATGACTGGATATTGGCCAAGTTCTTTTTTTGCGTGTTTATGGACCGAGACGAAGTCGAGGTCCATAAACACGCAAAAAAAGAACGAGGCCAATATCCAGTCATCTTGACCGAACAATCTTGGTCAATAAAGGATTTATTATATGACTTAAAACACCAAAAAATGATCTTTGATCTTGCGGGACCAAGCGAGAAATCCCGAGCGGGCAGTATCGCTCCATCTTGCCCGCTCGGGTAGCCAATCAGAGCGCGCGATTTGGTTCATCTTGCCCGCTCACGGAGCTAGTCGTATAATAAATAGAGTTATTTTTTCCAAATGCCCGGTGTGGCCGGTCAGTTCTGTTAAATGAAAAGCGCCCTAAATATAGGCCGTGAATACAAAACGAATCAAAAAAACTAAAAGAAAATAATTTGACCTAGAACGCTCTCGAGAGAACTAGAGGCGGCCGAAGCCGCGCTTTACGCTAGTCTCAAAAGATCCTAGAAAAAGTGTACAGGGTGCAAACATCACCTGCTCCCTGTTTTAAGCCACCTCATCATTTTTTCGTAATTTTACTAAGCGGTTAAGTTACGATTAAGTGTTATTTTGAACTCTGGGCAAATTAAAAAAAAAATTAATACCTGGATTGGATTTGAATTTCTTCTTTGTGGGAATGGCTCAATTCCTTCCGCTTTCTCCGAAGGTCAAAGTACCGAGGTTTTTTTTCCCAAAAAACAGATTATTTGCATCTTGCGTGAAACATCACCGATCAACGGATCGATATAAGGCCTACCATATGTTAAGCCGGCTTTGTCGCGAAATATTAAATGTCTCACTTTCTATCTTCTATCTTGTTTTTATCTTGTCAAAGGAGGAGATTATTCCTGTTATAAACAATGCGGCGAGGGATAAAAGGATTGTTAAATTTTGTCTCCTGAAATAACGGTGTAGCGAAGTGAAGTAGATCAGTTTCATAACAATCCAGACTCTGGGTTTCTTTTCACAAAATCTGATGTCATTTTTGACCGTTATCAAACTGTCATCGTTATAAATTAACAGGCAGTCGTCATTTGCAATTCAAGCATGTAAGAATTAATTATAGTGCGGGCTAAATTCGAAGGTTGTATTGAGAATGAGTTAAAAAAAGAGAGTTGGTCTCAAAGCTCGGCATAAGCAATAACCATTTTCATAGTTTGCCTGATTTCATTCGTTACACTGAGACTAATTTGGAGATCAAATTATGTTTCCTCCATCTTTCTTCTCTTCTAATAACTGAATGAACATGTTCTTTCACTTACATACTACATAGCTTTTGTAGCAGCCCTGCTGCCAGTTCCCGGGAAGCGTAGGAGAAACCAACTGTTCACAGGGTAGCTGCCAGAGTACTTTGGTACTTATACTGACCTCCCTTACCCACGATTTCCATTTTACATGTTGAGAAAAATTAAAAAAAAAACATCATTTATGTCGTCGTGTTCTCTTGACAAGAATTATCACTGAGAACGACAAAAATCCTCTGGTGGTTTTGTCAATTTTAATTTCCATTGACAGCGAAATCGTGTGCATAGCTAGTGCATAACCACATCTATACGTTAATACTTTATATGCTACATATGCAAATATGAAATTTAACACAGAACCGTTTTCATCACAAAGTGACTGTAAATCTTTGCATTAAATAACCACTGTCCCTCAAGCATTTGCAAAGTTGTTTACAGATTTTCCTCTGGCTGCACTTGGGAATGTACCTATCGCATCCAAGTCGATAACCCTCGTATGTGGCTAAACCATCGCTTGCGTGATATGTTTTGCTACTATTGAACGTATTTATACCTCACACTGAAAGAACAATAACCTTTCCAGCAAACCATGAATAAAACAAGATCGTAGTTTTAATAAATTAATATTATGTTTAGTCTCATGTATGACGTATTCTTGACGAGTGTTTACATGAAAAACAGTCTCATAGCGTTGCCAAGCAACACCTTGATAGCTGTGCTTCATGGGAATCGAAATTTTATATTCACTTCATCTGAGGAAAAAACAACTGGAAGAAATTTTCGTTAATGCCATTTACTTAGCGTGGCATTGAGATAATCAATTTCCTGGTATCCCGTGTTTGTTTTTGAAAGATCATTGACTTCACATCTTTCGCCTTACATTGGAAACTGGACTTCTCCGTGATGACGTCTCCTTCGCAGACGAATTGACCTGCAAACTGTGCGGCAGCGAGCGAGGAAGAAATGCAGGAACGCTATTCTTCTATGTTTGCATAGATTTCTAAACGGAGGCCCCTCTTCATTGGGAATTTTTATTGGATTCTTAAGAAAATACCTGACAATTGTTTTCTTCA